>NW_027110435.1:681933-727272 GCF_000696795.3 Halyomorpha halys
ACCCATATCATATTAAAAATTTAATATTATAAATAATTTTGCCTTTAAAGTTTAACAAATTTATTCATTTGCTTGTGTTGGAGTTATTGCTATTTTAGTGATTTAAAAAAAAAAAAATCTTAAGATCAGGGAAGTTGGAAATTATAAACAAAAAGTTTTAATTTTTCTGTTGCTATAAAAATTTGAAATTTAATGTTTCTCCATACGAATAACAAATATAAGTTTTGTTCCTGCTAAAAATACAACAGTTTAACAAAAGATAACAAAATCATAACGCAATCAGGATAGATCGGGCAGTCTTGGCTTAAACCGTTTAAATGAGATATTTTATCCTTAAGTTATTTACAAAATTCTGTATTTTTCTATTGTTTATTATTGTTAACAATGAGAACTGTTAATTTTTCCAAATCAACAAAATTAAAAGTACTTTTCCTCAAAAGCTAAAATTTTTTTTTCAAAAATTCTGTCACAAAAACGTTTATGTAGAATGGTGGACTCGTGTTGAAGCTATCTTTATTTTTGTGATATTCAAATTTAAAAAATCCAGGGATGGCGAAAATATAGAACAAAAAATTATTATTTTTCTGTTGAAAGAAAATATATATTTTAAGGTTTCACAAAAGGGGAATAATGAATATTAATTTTGTTCCTGCCAAGAAAATAACAGTTTAATAAAGATGACGAAGCTGCAAAGCAATTAGGGAAAGTTCAAGTCTCAGTTCTGTTTAGAAGTATCCATTTTTCCTTTAGTTATTCAAAAAATTCTTCAACATTTTGTATGTATCCATGGTTTAATGTAACTTACAAGAGAAACTTTTTTTTAAATAAACAAAATTAAAAGTACTTTAGAGGAATATATTTTGAAAAATTCGTATTTAAGCCCTGTCAGACAATTTAATGAGAATATGACCTATCTGACAATAAAGACCACTCAATTGTATGTTGATATACCGAGTTTGATAAAAATTGATAGTTGTTTTTGAGAAAATAGGTAAAATGTGAAAAATTGATACCATAAAGTAGCACTTCCGGTCAGTATCTTTTATTGAAAAAGTTACTGTCACATCCCATAAACATAAACCCGCCTTAAATATGTAATTTCAGTTTTGTGTGAATTTTAGTTTTTCAGCTAGTCTGTTCACACATAGACCATTTTGTGAGACTAGATTTTTTGGACTCAGGAGAGACACCAAAACATCTATTTCCGTCAAAAACTCGAATTCAAAATTTTGCACGATCACAAGACTTTCTATTACTGTATATTCCATTTATAAGTAAGCGAAAGTAAAAACAACTAAAAATCTATTCAAAAATGTTATTTCAAAATAATTAATATAAATAGCACATACTAAGTAGTTATAAAAGGGACAATAATAAATCATTGCTAGAAAAGTGGTATTTTACACCAAAAAGCTTACTTCAGTTCTATCTTGCTGCTGTGCAATCACATCAGGTCTGATAGAAGGAGGAGGCAATGCCTTAGATGAAGTTTCCATTTCACCAAGCCAAGCAGATAAATGAGCATGAGATTCAGCAAGATGCTCTGCAAGACCTAAAGCTTGTTCAAGAGTGGCAAGCCTTTCACCAGATGCACTCCAAACAGTATCCACAGCTTCCCTTAGGTCAGTCATCTTGTCCCTCATAAGAGAAGAGTCATCATGAGGAGAAGCCTCACGGATAACCTGGAAGGGAAGATTAAAAATCAAAGTCAAAGTTTAAATAATCCAATTCTAAACACATTCTTAGAGTACCAAGTTTAATCCAACAGAAAAATAAAGTGTGATACATAGAAAATAATAATGTCACTACATTCAGGGTGCTTTATAAGTTTCAGGAATCAGATAAAGGTTTTTGGCACTAGGTACTTATGGTTTAAGAACCACAGACCCTGTCCCCTTCACCAATGTTAAGCATTTTCCCACTTAACAACTGGCTAGCTGGAATGGGTCCTTAGAAGTTTGCTTTAACTCGAGAACATAAAAAGTCAACTGCATTCCAGATAGTAAATGTTCTAAATTGAATTTCATGACTGTTTGTGAAGCTTAGTCCTTTTTTAGATCTCTTTTATCATGTAAACTTTAAAATTCCTAATTTTAGGTTTATTCAAATTCAAGTATGATCGATAGAAGAAAAAGATTGAGACTGGATACTAATTTTTAATTTTCATTATTATTAAATATTTATTAGGAATAATGGCATCACAATTAAATAATTAATAATTTATTAAAACAGTTATAGTTTTCATATTAAGAAAATTATTAACACTTAAATTGCACTGAAAGAAAGGTGTAAAAGTTGGGCTTTTTTGGTGTATTTCCCAGAGCATCATACAAATTTGTAAATATTTTGTTGTTAATTAATATTAAATATCAATATTATCAATTAAAAATATTAACCTAGAAAATAAATTTCAAATAATATTTCTACATTTTTATTATTTTTCTGTAATTTAGTTTGTTACTCATACTTTCTAATAAAAGAGCGAAATGAGTTGTAAATGAATTGTAGTTGCATATTTTAGGGTACTATGTATGAGACTACTTTCTGACAGTTTAAACCTGCAAACTTGAGAAATGGAGAAGTGGAGCTCTGGCCCACAGTCTCTCAGTCAAAAGCCTCTGAAGAGACAGGTCAGGCTAAGTCCGCAGCTCCAGGTGTGGCACTGGGAGCACACAGTATGGAGGCCTGAACTCTAGCATCACACCTTCCTTCTGTTCAGTTCGAAACCAAATGGTGACACCAATATCATCTTCATGTCAACTCCACATCTTATCAACATAATTATTTCCTCTCTAATCAAAATTTAATCTAACTCATATTGTCTCTATTCGGCCTACTCCCCATTACAGTTATATCTTTACTTCTATACATTTCTTTAATTTCCATCATATCAATTTGTTTATCTTGCACTTTACTAAACCCCTAAAAAAATGTGGATCTATATAAAATTCGGCTCAGGTATGACTGCCCCATGAATATGGACCGAGAATGCCAGGTCAAAAAAATTACTACCCTGCTTTCGTTAAAATAGCATTCCACTATTTTGAATGAGATATTGGTAGTTGTTACTAAGTTACTCATCACAAATATTAAGCTTGGGATCTTGGAACAAATGCAGGTAGAAATGTTCAATGTGATAACTGCAGTTTGAAATGTTAATTGTAATAACTTCAGGTAGCAATGTCCATTGTAATAACTGCAGTTAAAAATGTCCATTGTAATAACTTCAGGTAGAAATGTCCATTGTAATAACTGCAGGTAGAAATTTTCATTGTAATCTCTGGAGCTATAAATGTCCATTGTAATAGCTATAAATCTTACTAATTTTTATTAAAACAAAATGAACAAAACCTGTGTCACTGATACTGGAAATTTGACTAAAATCACCTTCTTGGCCGTAACTAGAACATCCCTAACACGACCTCTCTGACTGGCAATATCATCACTCAGGGCACGATGTTCCTTCAACTGCAGGCGGATAATGTTGGCTTCAGATGATGGCGGTTCAGCTTCACGTAATCCAGCTTCAGCTTCTCTGAACCATTCCAATAATGAATCAATATCCCCGAGAACCTAAACCAAACAAAATTACTTAAAAAGAGTAAAAAAAAAAATTGAAGTTAGTGAAATTTCTAAACACCATACCTCCAATGATCGTTGCTTGTACATGTGTAATCTTTCAGCCTTTCTCTGTATTTGATCACAAACAGCATCAAACCTTCTGTTGTCTCGTGTTACCAAACCTTCAATTGTTGATGCACCTTCACCAGGGCTAAGAGAGCACAATTGAGGTCCTATTTGATTGATATTTTCAACAACAGGGCGAAATTCTAAAATGAAATGGAAACATTTAGATTTTAATTCAAATTTATTTTAAGTATATAATAGGTAAAGGGTATTTTAAAAAACCTTGTATGTCAGATTCAAGTGCATTTATACTCTCTTCACGAGGTTCTGCAGATTGTAGCACGGCTTCAGCACCCTGGATCCAATCAACAAGGCGGCCATGTGCATTATGAAATTGTTGTACCAACGGAAGTCCTTCCTTAAACCATTAATATAAATAAAAGTAAATGGATTAGATCGAGGAAACAAACAAAATTTAATTAGAACAACAATGTCCCAATTTGGCATTTACCTGAGCTTGTTTTAACAACTCAGCACCACGAGTAGTGAGTGAGTTATACCTCCTCTGTAAAGAGTCTAGTTTTTCTTTCAGTTGTATAGCCTCATCAGAGGAAATGTGCTTCATAAGTTCTAACCCACTATCTACTGTTCCATCAACATCTATTTGGTGCTGAGATATCTCCTCTGTCAGATCCTTATAAAAAAAGAAAAAGTATAATAAACAAATCCCACATTCATAATATTATATCATATAAGTTAAAAATACAAACAGCTAAATCTTCCATCTGAGCAAGTAACTTATCAGTGTGAACTGCTAGAATTCTATGTCTCCCAAGCCGATTTTCCATATCTTCCATCCATCCCTAAAATTAAATTTGATTGCATACAATAATAAATTTAATTTCTTAAAATAATGTTTAAAATACTTTTATATTAAATTCATATTCAATAATAATAGTTTTTAGTTACTGATAGTTAAATTTTAAAATAGTATTAAATGTTTCATTGAATCCCTAAAATTAAATTTAATTGCCTGCAATATTAAATTATATTTCCTAAAATAATATTTTACAATAGAAATGCAGATATACTTCTCCAACCTGTTCGCTTTAATAAAACTTATATTTTAAAAATACAAATATTTTCTCTACATTATCCATTTTAGTATGTCTTAACAAAAAAAAAATATTTTACAGCAAAAGTTGTGCAAGGAGGCAGTTTGTTGAGATAAACCGAAAGGGGTTTTCCACAATTAGGGATGGGTACCTCACCAGGCATATTTTTGAACGAAATCTCATGTATGTATTGTTATAAATCTTTGAAAAATGATAATCATAAACAAAAAGAAATTTTTTGTTTTTTTGTTTTTTAACATCATAGTAACTATTTTTAAAGGAAATTGAATTTGATCATCTCTAAAATCCAATTGAACTGAAAGAAAAAAAACTAATGATGTGTTAACTAAGGCAGAGGAAAAAAAAATTATATACATAAATTATATCTTAAAGATCTACCTAAGCATAGTTCTAAATCAAATGAACATACTTGTAATCCTTGATATGTTAGGACTAAATGTCTAAGTCCAGTTCGAGATGATTCAAGTAATCTCCCTATGTTATCAGAGGCATCAACGAGAGCTGAATATCTATCAGCTAGGTCTTGAACTCTGTCGGCAACTCCAGAAGCCTCATCTTCACCAACAAGTGCCATAAGATCACTTCCAACTTCAGTAAGTTCACTGAGTGAAGGTTTCTTGCGTAATATTTCAGAATGTAATGCCTACATAAATAAAAATAAAACAAGAAAACTATTATTTCATCCATTATAAATAACATTGAACATTCAATAATTTATGAAAATATCTTAGAGAAACAAATTGATAAAAAAATGTATTAATCATACATGATTATTATTACATTAATAATGTATTATATTAGTTGTAAAAGTCAAATTCAATGATTAATAAGTTCAGTAGTTGCAATCCTAAATATAGAAATATAGAAAAGGTAACTAAAAAAATATTCTTAAACTTGAAAGGCCTATTTTATTATTTCAAATATATATAATATTTTATTTTAAAATAATATGTATATATAAATATATACATACATGTGTGTGTATAAATATATACATACACACACATTTAATTTGTTATCTCCAGTTGTAATGTTTACAGAAATCAAATGTCTACTTGTCGAAGGAACCACTAAAAATGTGTGTACTAAAATCGAAGGAACCAGAGAAGTTTAAAATTTGGACCATAAAATTTATATTTTTCCGTCACTAAGAAACTTGGGCGTTGATGACCTCAGGGTTTTACGCTCTAAAGCCCCAGACAACAACAACAACTAAGAAACTTTGTTAGCAAGGTTTCTTGAGATTTGAAAAACAAATATTAACTTTGTTCCTCCCTAGATTTAAAAAAAGAAAACAAATTCTTTCATAGTTTATTCTTATCCATTTGTCATTAGTATTAACAATAAGTGATGGTTAATTATTTCAAATAAACAAAATTAAAACTAATTTAGAGGAAGCCATTTTGAAAATTCAACATTTAAGCCCAATCAGACAATCCCAATGTGGATAAGAACTAGCTGAAATTAGAGATTATTTAATTGTACATTAATATGCTGAGTTTAGCCAAAATCTTTAGATAAAACTTTAGTTTTTGAGAAAATGGTTAAAAAAGTGTAAAATTTATGATATGTACACTTTCAGTAAGTTGATTTTATTGAAAAAGTGGTTACAACATACCACGTATTCACCAGCCTTAAATGTTTAATTTGTTATATATGACGAATCGTTTTTGAGCTAGGTGTCTATGTACATCTAGACAGATATACTTGATTTAGGGTGAGACTTGATTATTTGAACTCTAGAAACCTTAAAATTTGTATTTCTGTTGAAAACTTGAATTGGAATTCTGGGTATTGGAAATCCCAATCCTTATGTTTACTATATATTTCATATACAGGTAGGTGAAAGTAAAAACCGGATATTATTTAGGATTTAGTATGATAAATCATCAGGATTAATCATAAAAAAATATTCAACCACACAAAAATAAATTATATAATAGAGATAAAGAAATAATATTAAAAAAAAATTACATCATGTTCACGTATTCTCTGTTGAATTTTTTCTTCGTCCGTAGGTACCAGCTCCATATCTTTAACCTTTCGTTCAGCCTTTTCCATCCATTCAACAACTGGAACTAATTTATCCTGGAAATTAATAGAAATTAAATCTGTGCTGTTTGCAGAATACAATCAATTGTTTGCTCTTTAAGAATAAACCTAAATTTTCTGGAAAGCCAATAAAAACTACTTCAACAAACTGTTCTCTCGAGACATGTGACTCAAGCAGACACAGAGGCCATAGGCAGTTCCCTAAATTGCCAAATGGATAATTTGGCACAAGATTTGTCAACAAAGGGCAGGATCAAGTGATTTGATTTGTTTTTTCTGCTGATTCAAGCTCATTTACAAATTTGACCATTGAGTAAATTTTATCTATCTTCAGTTTTAAATATTTGATTTTATTTTAGTGTTTTTAAAAAAAATATAATTGCAGAAATTTTATAAGCGATTCAGGAACAATTTACTAGTAAAACTAGCGACACATGACATTCTAGAATTTTGAACTGGCCCTCTAATAAAAGCAGTATTATACTTTCTGTGTTGCTTCCTTGACTGCATCTACAATGACCTCACTAAGGTGCTAAAGAAACAGGAAATGATGTCAAAAGCTTATGATGAGATAAGGTAAAAATCTGTAAGGACCAGAAAATAATTATCGATATTAAGAAAAGTTCAGGGACTGAACATAGATGTAAGCTTATTGATACATGAAATCACATCAAAATAGAGTCTTGGAATCAGTTATACATGTTTCAGTTCAGAAGTGAAGCATGTCAAGAAGAAAAAGGAATATAGCCAGGACATAACCACAGAAATATCTCAAATATACGTCATAGTTAGAACTAGCTATAAAAAAAAACTAAGAAGTTTTAGATGGAATCTTCACATAATATCCTAATCACAATTGTGGATATAAATAAATATAAAATAAAATTAACTTACCTGCATTAATTTAGCAGCAGCCAATGCAGCTTCTAAATCACACATTCTTTTTCTACTTCCACTTGACAAGTCATTAAATCTCTCTTGTAATCGTCGCAATTCTCCAGAGACTCTTTCACCTTCCATTTCATCTCCAAGCTGGGCAAGTGAGGCAAGAGATTCTTCTCGATCATTTATCATTTTGATGAGGAACTAAAACAACATAAAAGATTATCTTAATAATTTATTGTAATATTGTAAGAAAGATCCAATCCACATATAAAAAATCATAAAATTTTCATTTTGCTTAATTTTTTCCAATTGCTTTATTCATCTTAAGTACAACAGTTTATCAATATTTTTTTTAAAAACATTTCAGATTAAACAAAGTTTAAGAAATTTTTGTATTTGTGAGTTGGATCTTTTTTGCATAAATATGTTATTAAATTAAGAAATAATATTACTATATAATTTATTACTTTTTGTTCCTGTAATTGTGCTTTGACAACATTGTAATCTGCTGATGGAGGTCTTTGATTAGCAACCATTTCTTCTGTATCAGAAAGCCATCTAGCTAATCCTTCTAACGCTTCTTGGAATTTTCCAGATTGGAGTAATGCAGAGTCTAGTTTTCTGGTTCGATCAACCATCTATTAAGGTAAAGACAATGCATTAACATTAGTAAAGAAAATTATAGAACTTTAAAATCTACATGATAGATGATATACCTTTGCATTAAGAGCTTCCCATCTAGACCTCAGTTGATCTATACCAGAAGCAAGATGAGTAACAGATACCCCAGGACCTGCAGAAGCAATAAGAGCTCTTCCTGAAGAAGCTGCCACATCAACTGCTTTACCAGCTGGTTCTATAATATCACTTTGAGTAATCCTTGCTTCAGCTTGTTGAGATCTAAGTGTTTCAACTTCAGAGCCAACTGGTCTCAACCTCCTTAATTCTTCCTCGGCCTAGGGATTGAATATAAATATGTAAATGCATGACTATTTAATTTAATTATAATCTAGTCATTCAAATTTTCTCTTACTTCCGTTGAAAGAGGCCTAAGAAATTAAAACATTTGTGAAAATCCAGGTATAAACCCAGAAAAACATTATCTTACGAAATGCTAGATACTCCCAGTACCCAGTGGAAAAAAAAAGTCAGTTATTTTACTCCAATTTTAAAAACTTAAATGAAAACTATGTATAGTTACTAGTTAAGATTGATGAGCCTGCTAAGTATGGTTAGGGGGAATAAAAAATGGTGGCTTTTTCAAAACCTTAAAAAAAATATTTTTCCTTTCGCAGCTCCATATCTTTAAAACTACCTATGACGCTAGAACTAAAAATCACAAAGAAGTAAGTAAAAGCTAATGTTATTTTTTATCTGGAAGAAAATGTTCAAGAGGGCAAAGGGAATAAAAATAAGACACTCCCTAGCTGAGTGTTATCACGCATTAAATATTTTAGAACATTGGAATAAAACACATAATGATACACGGCTACAGAACTTGCCAATATCATTTAACCAAGAATGACAACAAAGTACGAAGAACTGTCTTTAGAATCACCACACCAACTTCTTGGGAAGCTTTCAAGATTTTAACTAGTATAGAACCTCTAAGTGCAAGGAAAGTTATTCCTTATGATTTAGGAACATTCTTAGAGGGCAAATTTGACTTATGGAATAGTTACATACCACCATCACTAAAAATACATGTCGAAGTGATAACTGAAGAATTTAATGTATTAGATCAGCTTGTTCCTTTAAACAATAAACACCAATGAAATCACGTGTCTAATATTTCAGTTTTAGTGACAATTCACTCAAATCATTTTTTTCATCAATACTAGTTTTGATATCAGATACTGAAACTAATCATATACAACTAAATAAACTTCAAGTTGAATATTTATGAAAGAAGTTCGTGCTACCTGAAAGTATATCATAGTCCAATAATTATAGGAAAATAGTTGCCATTTTAGAAGCAGCTATGAAGAGATAAAAATGCTTGGACTATGAGCGATGTTTTTTAAAGTCTCTAAAGAATCAATAAGTCCTTTTGTTCTATAGCAGATTCCTGCCAATGTAGAAGATTCTGGGGAATGAAAAAGTTGATCAATTGAAAAAATCTTACAAAATTTCAGAACTAATGTCAAACAGACCCACCTTGCCACCTTAATTTAACATTTTAAAATGACTATAAGCTATGACTATTAGTAGTTCCTTTAGCCCATATAATAGCAATACCATAAATCTGATAGGTATTTCCTTCTCCTCATATTCACTATTTAGCAATCTGCTCTAAGTGAGAGGAGGGTAAATAAAGAAAGTTCGTACTACATCATAAAGAAACCAAAATACTATAACTAACAAAAACCATAACTCTCCTACACTCTATGATGTCATCAATATCTTCAGTAGAAAATAATTCAACCTAAAAGTATAAAACGACTTGGTAATATAAATCAAATAGAATAAAACCAACTAATGAGATACAAAATTGATTAGAACAAAAAAGCAGCTGAATTCGACATAGGTGTATTGATAGATTTATGATATTTGTGTTATATGATTCTAATGGGAATGCCATTAAATGATTCAATATTTAATAAGTTATATGAACTATTCACTCTAACATTTTACAATAAAATGTCTACTAATTAGTTTTTCAAAACATTGTGATCAAGAGCCTTCCAAAGCAGTACAGCAAATTAAATGTTAAGTTGTAGAGTAAGTTTGGTCAAGAAAAACATAAAAAAAAACACAAAATTTCAGCAGATAGTCCTAGATCAGGTCAACTTTCATAACCAACTTAAACTAGGAATAATGGCAACCACTCAAGGATAATTACTTACTATGTTTATTATTAAAATACACTTTCAGTAATTATTTTTTTAAAAAATTGATGTCCAGAATTAAACCAACATCAGATTCTAATGGTTACCAAGAGTCTAACAGGTTTTGCTCTAATACAAAAAATATGATAATGACAAAAAATGAGGACCAGTAGAATAGTTATCCTGTAATGTCATAGATAAATAAAATAATATCACAGACTTAGGAGGGATTATTTTGAAAACTAGTTGGAAGGAATGATTTCATAGGATACTAACAAATAAATTAATATAACTTCTATATAAATTAATACTTACAGTATCGAGAGCACTAATAGCATCATTGTAAAGGCTTTCATAATCTCTAAGTGACGATTCAGCCTTGTCCAGGTCTTCCTCTCTCGATTTTGCTCTCTCTTCCAGGTGTATCAACTGTCTCGAAAGTACATCAGCTTGTCTTCGGGTAGGTTCTGTTGACAAACCTGAATCTACAAGCCTATCTGCAAGGGCAAGAGCTTCACTGACAGCATCACTAGCACGAGAAAGCTGTAAAAATTAATTATTTCCAGTTAAAATTAATTGAAGATATTTAAAATTCTAACATTCCTCTATGACTAAAATAAATTATAGCTAATATCTGTCATTATTTTATTGAATATACTCTGTATTCAAAATTCAAGAGTTAGCCTAAAGTTTATTAAAGACTGTAACAGATTCTTGAGGTGTCAAGCTTGATACTAAGACCTTTTCTGTAACCTAATATGGGCCTGATTGATCTATAAAAATCAATAAATGGTCGAGGAAAAGACAAATAGTAAACAAAATGGTCAGGGATCCTTTTAATCTTAATGCAGGCTGATATCCAGACGTCAGAGGCAATTAATATAGAAATTTTGAGCCAGATTTAGAAATATAATATGAGGAATAAATTTTCTAATAAACCAACTCCCTTGAAACCTAACGTTCAGTGGCAACTGTTCACGAATCTTAAAATAACTTTTCAAAATATAGAAATCTGGAATGAGTTGAAAATATCAACACTACTTATTGAAAAATAGGAAATAATTTGACAATTCCTCCATTTGTTTTTATTTCCAATGCATCATCATGATCACTCAGTGTTTTAACAACTCTTCTCTGAATTAAGATCTCCTTGATTAGCTCTCTTCAGTCATTCTGTGTAACCATCCTTCAGCTTTTTCCACAGTAAAGGATACTGATACCACACCCAGTATTGGTCTTATACTATCCTTTCAATACTGCTTAAGTCTTCCTTTTCTTCTAATAGAATGTATATGCTCTTGAAGGATTTTTTATTTTTAATAGCTTCCACCTTCGTCTTCCATATAAAATGTCCACACCACCTTAATCTGTTAATTGAAACAAATTAACATCTGGATCTCTGAACAACTAGTGTAACTCTAGGCTTGTTCCATGGGACCAATCATTTTATTGTAAAATTATCCCATAAATTGAGCACTTTTCTTTCATGAACTAAAAGGCCCAAGTAATAAGCCAAACATATAATTCAATTTTTCATACTTATTTCAGTAATCGACAAAACAAGATCTTATTCAAAGTTTTTTCATTTTTTTAGTCAGGAAACTGATTCTAAAGCAATGGCTAACAACAAACAAAAACAGATTGGATTTAGATAATCAGTATCATATTTCATGAAGAAGGTAACTATGAATGCAGTATAGGCTTTCCCAGATCAACACCTTTGATTAATTACTAATATTTTGTTTTCATTTGGTTCACTATTTTAGGTCTATTTGTTTGGCCTACCCAAACATATAGGACAAGAAATACAATCACCTAAGTATCTAGTGTGTCAATTAACTTGGAGTGTTTAATAAACATTTTCATTTACAAAAACAATCCTATTGCTATAAAAATAACTAAGAATAAATTTAATTACCTTGCCATTGAAAGATGATAGTTGATCATGCTGTGCTCTTAAAGTCTTGAAATCTCTACCTGGTGGTTTCATTCCTTCAAGCTCCATTTCAAGTGCACTCATATCTCCAGTGAGTAACCTCACACGCTCCTTACATTAATTAAGAAAATAAATTAGTAATGCCAATGGAGAAAGTGAAATTTTAATTGAATTATGAATAGCATATGCTATTAAATTTCATCAAACTGTTTCAAAATATTTTTTAAGCAATTAAGTAAATAAAAAGGGCCAGGAGTAAAACATAAGTAGTTGTATGCTTAGCTAAAAAGGAAAGCAATCCTTTCATTCTTAATGGCAAATTACTGATGAGACTAAGAATAAAAAATCACACATATTTTAACGTTTTCAAGAGAAAACCACAACCATATATTGTTTTTAAGAATCAATTCAAAAATATGAGACAAAATGGAATATAAAAAATATGTAGAATGTTCATTTGTTATATTTAAAAACATTTAATTAACACATTGGATCATTATCTTATTTTTCTTAGCCTTGATGAAAGCCTACAAGTGAGGCCAAAAGTCAGCACATATTTAACAGCATATTTCAGAACAGTGTGTCTTATTTCTGTCCCATCATCTTTCAAGGATATTATTAGTCATATTTTTTCATAATCACAGATAAAAAAATGTGAAGATAACTAACATTATATTGTTGTGCAGCAACTGCAGCTGATTCTGCTGTTGAACATCGGTCCCTCAGTCTTTCACTCAGATCATCAAGCCTTTCACCAAGACCAACTACTTCTTCCATGAGCCCGGATTGTTTACCAGGGGCTTCCAGGGCAAGCTAAAAAAAAAAATTCTAAAGATATTTAACTAAGAATAAAATTAAAAATTAATGTATTTAAATAGATGGATACAATAGTTGTAAATTATATCACAAGAAAAAGTACTAATAATACAACAATAAACACTGCTTTGATTTTCAATTTAAAAATACTACTAGTGGGACTATAAGCCACAGAAAAAGTTCAATTCACCAACCTTCTTTCCCCCATATTCTTAAATTCCACATAGCAACAATTAAACAGATTGATCAACGTTCAGATAGTAAATTTGTTATTTCATTTTTCCGTGATAAGTGTACATAAATGCAAGGATTTTTGTTAACAGTTTGAGAGATTTTCCACAGTAAATACATACATATATATGAGTCTGTGTAACCATCCTTCAGCTTCTCCCATAGCAAAGGATACTGATACTACACCCAGTATTGGTCTTATCCTATCCTTTCAATACTGCTTAAGTCTTCCTTTTCTTCTAATTAAATGTATTTTTTTATAGCTTCTACCTTCGTTTATTATATATATTGTAGTATCCTCTTTTTTAATAAATAGTAGTTTTTATGTAAAGATGATTTTAGTTATTTTTTTATTTTTTATGTATCAATGTTCAATATTGTTCATTTGTTTTGTTGAGGAATGGAAATTTGTTGTTTAGGAATTTGAGGAGGAAGCCTCTCCTAGAAGCTGGTGGGGCTGACCGCCTTTGTCTACTGTTAGTGGTAGATATTTAGAAAGAAGATCAAGAGTCAGCAGTCATCCGAGAAGAGTATATCATAGAAGGAAGAAAGACACTTTTTGTGCGCATTGCCATTGGATTAGACATGCCGTAGAAGCTAGAATAGGACCAACCCTTTGTTTACTGTCAGCGGTAGCATCATTAGAAAGATGAAATCGAGAACCATCAGTCATCAAAAAAGATTATATAAATGGTTAGTTTGCTCTACCTAGGATTTAATCATATTTTTAAAAGTAGCTATTAATTTAGTTAAGTGTCATTTATTGTGTTCTGATTGTCTGGAAGACACACACTAGGACTGTGGTAGTTGAAAGTATTGATGTTATGCCAATTGATTGCAGGGTTTGCATAAATAAATATTGATAAGCTCCTAGTGAATTAACTAATGGACAAATTTACATAAAATTTTGGAAATTGTAGATATAAAAACAATCTGTTGTCCAAAAATTGTTTCACTAAAATCTGTCATATGCACATACTCCATAGTAGGCTTCCAGTTAAAACTGCATCTATTAGTTTCAAATACCATTTTCCATAATCAGAATATCAAAAATAGTAAGCTGGTTACAGATGTTCACATTATTTTATGATAGCTTATGTGTTTTATTTTATTATTACACTTTTATTATTATAGTTTGTTTTATAGACACAAATCTTACTTTTTATCATTTATTTAATTTCCTGTTTGTTTTTTTTTGTAATAACAAAAATCAATTTAAATATTACCTCTCGATCTAGATCTTCACAAGTCTGATTAAGTTGAGACAATGGTGCTCTCAAAGCTTGTACTTCATCTTTTAATGTCTTTAATTTCATAAGTGTAGCTGAAAAAAAAGAATGTTAATGTTAATTAAAATAAACAAAATCATAGAATGGGAATAGTACGAGTACAAAGGCTTAAATCTCTAAAATACTGACAACACAACCACCAGTCTAATTTGTTTCATATAAAGTTTTTGTTCCTTTATATTAACAAGCAATTTAGTTAGTAAGCAACTACAATACACATGGCTCAAGGTAGAACTCCAATGAAATTATTCAAATATATGTATTATTACCTGTTTTATTCAACATTTTTTTTTTAAATCAAAATTTAACAATCTAAATATCTTTATATGAACAATTATGTAATAAACCTTTATGCCCATAGTTATGATTAAAGATTAGCAATGGCCAAAATTTTATATTAATGAACTAAAAATAATGGAAAGTGAAATGGCCATGAACATTTAGACCATATTGAAAGGATTAAACAAAACCAGATTAACTTGGAAGATCCTAGACAAAAAATAGATATAACTAGGCGAGTGAGAAGACGATGATTATGATGGACGTATGGTGTTTTTTGAGTTTCGTTATATAAGAATTTTTTGTCCCAGAATAAAAATTATTTCATTTCATTTATATAAATGAGTAGTAAACATTCCTAAGGTAGCCTGAAGTTGGTAAAATGGTGACTTGTTTTTAAAAATGATAACTTGAGGCTTTTGATTTAAAATATTCCAAAAATAATATAATATTTTTATAGTCTGCTGAAATTCATACTTATTTACTGATTGGTCACTTTATAAACATATTTTAACCTAGTACAAATATAGGCCTTTCATATATTAGAGAAACCTACAATGGCTAGCCTGTCACATTATTCAAAAATAATTTCAAATAAAGAGATTAATATTACAAACCTGGATCAGCAGTTGTTGAAAGAGAATCATGAGTACCTAGGCGATCCTCACAACGCTGAATTGAGTGGGACATTCCTCGAAGTCTTTCACTAGTTTCAGCAAGGCGTCTTCCAAGTTCTTCAAGTCTCGACGTTTTGGAAACCAAATCTTCAAATATAAACAATACAAACACATAAAAACATAAATGTAATAGAAATAATTGATAAATGCTGTCAACTAGACAAACCATTATTGAGTCTATCCCATCGCTCACGTATAGCAGATATCTCTTTTGTAACAACATCTTTATCAACATCGCAAGCCCCAATAAAAGTTTCACCAAGAGACCTCAAATGTTCAAATTCTCCAGATTTTTTCCAAACCTAAAGAGGGAAAGAGACGCTATATAGATGAAGCAATTTCTTAAGAAATAATAATTCATCATGAAGTTTATTTAAGGTATATACATCATTCCTAAGTGAAGCAAGATCTCTAAGGTGTTTGTCAAGATCTCGTCTAGAAAATGATTCTGGACTGAGTGATTCCAACTTATTTTCAACTTGTGACAACCAAGGGATAAATGCTTCCAATCCTTTGTAGTATTTCCTACAGTGCTCCTGCAAAAGAATACATCATTGCTCAAGAAAGTTAAATTGTCATTATAGTAAAACAATCATCATAAATATAATCTATTTACCATGCAAGTTTGAAGTCTAGTCTGTCTATCAGTGGCTTCTCTTCTTAGCCTCTCCCACTGTTGCCTTAAGCTTTCAACTTCCCGTTTCCCTCCTCTTTCAAGAAGAAGAACTACTTCATGCTCTTTAGATAACATTTCTCTGTAGATTGGCTAAACAATAAATTAAACATCATAAATATATTAAGTTGCATTAAAATAACTACAGAATTGAGCAATGAGGATTGTATTAATTATATATTGAAAAAAAAAATGCATATCCCAAGTATATTCATTAGATACTAGCAATAAAACAAATGTTGATAGTAACTCAGAAGTACGGGGAAGGTTTGAAAAGTTCTCGGAATCGCCGCTAGATGTCAGTGCTAGAGCAATGAGGTTCCTGCACAATAATCACACATCCTTTGTGAGTGGTAGTGATGACTCTTTGTTGTTGTTTTATGCGTAGTGATTTGTGACAATGGAAAAAACTGATTGTAAAGAAAAGTATGAAAGCAAAGGAAATTCATGTCAAATTTCAGAACACACTGGGGGGGGGGGGAGAATCTGCTCCTTTGTATTCAACTGTTGCCAAGTGGACCAGCGAGTTTAAACTTGGTCGGAAAGGGTTAGATGATGATTGTGTAGTGGACAGCCAAAAAGTGCTACGACCCCAGAATTTATCGCAAAAGTACATAAAAAGGTCATGGGGATCGTCGACTGAAAGCGCGTGAGATAGCTGAACCTGTAGCGATGTCATCTTAACCGAAGAATTGGGAATGAAAAAATTATCCGCCAGATGGGTGCCATGGCTCTTGACATTGAACCATAAACGCACCAGATTGGAAATGTCCGAACAAAATCTGGCCCGTTTTCATCACAACCAACAAGATTTTTGCACCGGTTTGTGACTACAGATGAAATTTGGGTCCACTACTATACCCCAGAGACAAAACAGCAGTCAAAGTAGTGGAAACATGCTGAGTCACCACCACCAAAGAAAGCAAAGGCAGTACATTAGGCCGGAAAAGTCATGATCTCAGTTTTCTGGGATGCAAAAGGCATTCTGCTGATAGATCATCTTCCTACTGGCCAAACAATTATGGGGCAATACTACGCAAACCTCCTAGACCAACTATAGGAAAAGAAATGCGAAAAAAGGCCTGGTTTGGCAAGGAAAAAGTCATCATTCATCAAAGAACCCCCACCCGCACAAAAGTGCTATTGCCATGGCAAAACTTCATGAACTGAGGTATGAATTGTTGCCACATCCACCATATTCACCTGATCTGGCACCATCAAACTTTCATCTCTTCCCCAAGCTGAAAATTTTCCAAGGTGGACGGAGATTTCCTAGAATGGAAGATCTGGCAGCTGAGTTGGAGAGATATTTTGCAGGCCTGGAGGAATTTCATTTTCAAGATGGGATCAAAGCATTGGAACATCACTGGACCAAATGCATTAGTCTACAGGGAGACTGTAAGAAAATAAAAGCAGTTCCACTGAGGTAAGACACTTCTTTCTAGTACATTCCGAGAACTTTTCAAACCACCCTCTTAATATAAATATTGAAGTTTATAATAAAAAATAAAATATTTAAAACATCAAGAAAATACAATCATTCTTCAAGGACAGAGTAATTTTTAAAAATATAACTCTAGGTCTTATTATCATATTATCTAGGTCTGATATCAACTGTTAGGAGAACTGTAGTGCTACTATAATTACATCACAATTTAACAGGTTAAAGCACATAGGTATGAAGATTAAATTGCATTAACTAGTTTTATTGAAAGAAATTACAAGTCAAAACTGTGGAAATAATGTTTATATTCTTCTTTACATAATATATTATCTTCTTAAGAATTTTATTTGTTGTCACATTAATATAACCTCCATTGAGATGAGGTTCTTTGGTGTTTTTTAACCTCCAGCTCAAATGTAAGTAAGTAAAAACTAAAATATATATGAGCTGTGACATACCTAAGGCCATAATAATAAAATTTATAATTATGATAAAATAAAAGTATTCACATTTTACATAAATCACAAGTATCTATTCCCTTTAGATGAAAGAAAAAAAATAAATATCAAAAGAGTACAGGCCAGTAGTGGTCCCACAAATAACATTTGAGATAAATTTTATTTGCAATAAAAATATATATATAAATTAATATATAATACAGCATCAAACCCAGGAAGATTCAGTTTTGGAGGAAAAAAAGTAACAGTGTTTACTTTCACTTACCTATACATGGAATATATAGTACGGGAAAGTATTGTGATCATGTGCAAAATTTAGAATTCGAGTTTCAATAATAAAAGAAATACATTTTTTGAGATCTCCCGAGTCCAAATAACTTAATCTTACAAAATGGTCTGTGTCAGTGTCTGGGAAAAGCCTAGCTCAAAACAAAAAGTCGAACGAAACTAAAATTAAATATTTAAGGCTGATATATACCTGGAATGTGACATTTCATATTTTTTTTTTTTTTATTTCCTAGAAAATGGCTCTAACAATTTTGAAAAACTCGGCATATCCTTGTACAATTAACAGGTCTTTATATCAGCTAGATCTTATGCTTTTTGAAATAGTTTAACAGGGCTTAAATGAAAAATTTTAAAAAAATCTTTTTCTACAGTACCCTTAATTTTGTTTATTTGAGGTAATTAACAATCTCACATTTTTATTAATAGTGAAAAATGGATAAACAATAACTTTGAAAGGATTTGATAATTAACTTAAGGGGACAAGAGGACAAATATTTTTTCCAGGTTGAAAACACATTTCAGGAAATAGGAGTATTAATATAGACGTATTATATATATCGTTGGAAAACCAAAGATTTTAGAGAACAAAAATTTTTATAGAAAGTTGAAGAAGGCGGTTAAAAATGACGAAAACGGCGTAATAAATGAAAGATCTGTTCTAACACGAGTTTGACTGGTGGATGCATAAGCAGTTTTTCTTTCTAGCTATTCTAATAATGTTGTCATGTCGACATAGCTCTTAAATGATTACTTTTTTAATTTAACTTAACCTATATTTGACCCTTTCAGTTGACATGATAACTATCTCCATAAAATCATTCTTAGTATTTTCAATATTGATTCAATTACAATTTAGCATTGAATGAAAGGTTATTGTACTTAAATGTTATATTTTTATATAGGGTGTTTTTTTAAGCCCGATAGAACTTGAAATTGTAAAAAATAACACAAAAAATTAAATTGTAATCAAAATTTTTTTTTTATTCGAAAGATCAATACGTGACATTAACATTTGAAAATGATTTCGGGCATATGGGCACCGCGGCTGTTCTTGACGAAGCGCATTCTGTAAAATTGTGTTCAGCGATGAGGCGCATTTTTGGCTTAACGGGTTTGTTAATAAGCAAAATTGCCGCATATGGTCGTGCGATTTGACACCTCTCGATTATTTCCTGTGGGGCTACATAAAGTCACTGGTTTATGCTGATAAACCAGCAACAATTGACGCCTTGGAGGCCAGCATTGTTTGTGTTATTCGTGACATACGGCCAGCAGTACTCGAAAAAGTGGCCCAAAATTGGACGTCCAGAATGCGCTTCGTCAAGAACAGCCGCGGTGCCCATATGCCCGAAATCATTTTCAAATGTTAATGTCACGTATTGATCTTTCGAATAAAAAAAAAATTTTGATTACAATTTAATTTTTTGTGTTATTTTTTACAATTTCAAGTTCTATCGGGCTTAAAAAAACACCCTGTATTTCTGTCATACTTTTGCAATAGAAAAATTTTGGAACAAGAAATATTATTTCTGTTAAAATTTAGTCTCGAGTTTGCCAATCTGTCAACTGAAAGGCTCATTTGGAAAATTATTATGGGTAAATATTGTCAAAGAGAAAAATATCTATTCTATACCATAAGCTAATGGGCTGGCTGCTACATAGGAAGTATATTTTTTGTTGTAGCTAATATTTAATTTACAAATAATATACAAATTTTGTCTACTCATCAATTAATTTTTTTTTAAGAATCTTTTTTTTAAACACAACTTTATAGTTATAGATGTCCAATCTCCCCATAATCATAGCTAAAAGTCAAATAAAAATATTGATTTGCCTTGTAAAAGGTGGGTTAAAGAAGATTTTTAAATACATTATTTGTATTGACCTCCCCATATAAAATCCAAGTTTTTGTTGACCTTCCAATCCTTGTGGATTTTCCATCATTTTGAAAAACCAGTGTATTTTAGACAAAAACAATGTTAGTACCAATGTTAAAGGGCATTAAATTTTCTGCAAGTTTCATACAAAATACATAGATATGACAGTCATTTTTCCTTAATAACTTTTATTTTTTTTAGTGCAAAATACATAACAACCTATCGTACAGATAATTAAATTACCTACAAGATTCATATAAAATATAAAACAAAACAAGAGATCAACTGAAATTATAATAAAAGATTAATCATAGTGATTTCCTAAAATTACAGAAAAAATATATATATTATAATATCCTCTTTTTGAGTAAATAATGATTTTTTTTATTTAAATGATTTTTGGTATCTTTCTATTTTTATGTATTGATGTTAAATATCATTTCAGTATTGTTTATTTATGTTATTGAGCCAAAAAGCAAACTAACTAATTTTCATCAGTCAAATATGAAGTAAAAATATGTTATTCAAAATAAAGAACATGGTGGAGCGTGTCCTTCCTAAAGTCCGTTACAATAGCGGCCAGCTTGAGCAGATTCACATATTATAAACTTTATTTATCTTTCCATCATGTTTGTAATTACAGTAGATTCAAGAAAAAATAGAAGTCGAAAAATAAGTGTTAAAGATTATATGATATTCATAAAGAAAATCATGAGAAAAAACTTAATTCTGTTGTGCCATAATCGATGTTTACATGAAACACCTAGACAGAACTTTTGGTTTAGAGATCACTGGTTGTTTAGGCGCAGGACAATTCCTGGAGGCAGGAGGTCCTGAATATCCCTTTGTCTACTCTCACTGGTAGACATCTTGAAAAAGAAAAAGGAAAATCTAAGAAGAATAAGATACTTCTTTGTTTGGATCGCCGAGAGTTTGTATATTGAAAACTGTCAGAGGACAAAGGCTTTGTTTAGTCAGTGTTTGTTTAATGAAAGATTGTTTACAGTCACTGTTTGTTTGTTGAAATAGAAGACGTCAAAAAATCATTCATCAAAGAAGAGTATAAATTGGTTGACGTTGTACAAAATAGAATTTAAATATATTTGTAAAGGTAGTTAATAATTTAGTTGACTGTTCTGATTGCCTAGAAAAACACGCCCTGAGATTAAGAGTCAATAACGTTATAAAAATAAAATAAAATTCTCCTATCTGTTTAATAATAAAGCTTTTCATTTGAACCTAAGCTATACTTAAGATATGAGAATAAGTAAAAACTATTAAAAATTCCTTTTATTTTATTTTAAATAATTTTTGAATACTACAATATATATATATATATATATATACCTCGTGATTATCAACTTGCTGTTGGAGGATATCACGGTCGGCAGAAATAAGAAGGCGATCGCTAAGATTGGTAAGGCTGTCTGAGACCCATCCAAGAGTTTTAGCGACAGCTGCATCAAATTCTTTCCCATCCCTGTAAAAAAAAAAAAAGTATTACAGCTAAATCACAATTATTTATCTCATACTCAAGTCATTTTTGATGAAAGGAGAAAATTTGGAGAAACATTTATTAATAGTTATGACATCAACTCAAAAATATCTAGTTTTACGCTCAATATGAAAAAGCCGGAAATTTAAATTAAAAATTGTGTAGGTCTAGAAAAATACTAATCTTTATGGAATAAATCTTTGCAGGTACATTTAACATTCAGAACTTGTTTTTGCACACTTAAAGTTAGACTTTGTTAGTGCTACCTATGGTAGTGGCTGAGAGTGATAGCTAACCATTGTGTCCAACCTTTAATGGTTGTGTATTTCTTTAAAAAAGTCAGATATTTTTTTAGTTTTGGTTAATTTAATGGTTTGTCTTATGTGATGCTATTAATTATTGCATAGAAAAAACTGAAAATATAATGTTTCTGTTTATTATTAATTAAAAATTAAGTAAATATATCTACTAACTTGACTAATGCTTCTATTTCTGCTTTCCTCAGGTCTAACTTAGCCTGCAAAAGACTATACTGCTTGTTAACTTCGCCAAGCTTGGCCTGTATATCAGATCTTGAAGCTGGGTCAGTTAAAACTCTACAAAGTTCAGCACCCGCAGCTTCTGCATCAGCTAGCAACTGGCGAACACCTTCCAACTGTCTTTCACAACCCTAAAGTAAAAGTGAGATATATTAAATTTAATTTGTCTAAAATTATTGATTGTTAAAAGATTGGAAATAATGATAACTCTAACAGGACAGGACTCATAAAAGTCATGTTAAAAAAGAAGTATCAAGTGAAGATAGAAACATACAACAGAAGGCAAATGAAATAATAGTTATTTAGGATATACAGGTTATATAGCAGGTACATGCTGCCACAATTACTGAAAAGTTGATAATAATAATAATAACTGAATAGAGCAAAATGGCATACATAGTGATTTAGAAGCTTCAACTACTGGCATAAACCTCCACAGAATTGGTGCTTCAGGAAGATAAAACATATCCAGTTGAAGTCCAACAGGTTGGTGTACTTAAGCTATTCATATATGGTGTCCACCAATTTAGGTAGACACCATTAGATGCTATTCCAGACCAATTACCTACTTTTCAAGGATTTTCCCAAAAAATCCTGAAATTTTCTACTTTTTTTACTTTACACATGCTTGATCACCACCCGGTCCCCATAATAAAATAACCTATCCTCTCTCAAATACAGAAGTGAAATGAAAAAAAAAATTATTCTCATAATTTTTAACATTTAAAAATGTTAATTAAATTTATATATTTTAAAAATAAAAAAAGTAATACTATGTGTTTGCAAAAGTAAAGATGTATATGTGTATGAACTGGTTTTGAATTTTAGAAAACAATGTTAATAAATTGCCAACTGGGAAAATGAATTTTTTAAAAGAAAAATTGGTGATTATTAAGACAGGAACAATATTGCCTGTTTACTAATATTGTTTGTATTATAATACTACTTTCATAACATAAAAATATTTACCTGAATTTTTCTTAAGGATTCTTCAGATGGTTCAGAAGGAATAGCATCGACTTGTAGCGAGATATTTGAGAGGGCATCTTTAAGTCGAGTCAAACCTGAATCAAAGTCACGACTGGAATCTACAGCTGCACCCAAGGAACTTGCTCGATCTTCTAGCTTTCTAGATAGCTCTTCCCATCTATCAGATATTCCACTAACTTTTGCTCTGCAAAAATATTTTATTAATCAGTAAATTAAAAATTAGCAACCTATAATACAAAGGTTCATTTCATATTTTAAAGTAAACTGCTTCTATATTTCACAAAATAATTTGAAACTAGCAGTTCATCATGAAACAAATTATAATAAATATAATTGTTAACAACATTCAAATTTAAGAAATAATTCCAGTTAAAATATTATACTCAATCCAAATCAACTCAAGTTTCTGTCATTTGACATTATATAATTAAATTGTTATATCAATCTCTGCCTGAAAATTTTAAGATACATTATATATTGAAAGATATCATTACACCTGAGACTGAAAAACTAGAACTATAATTAATTAATTTATAATTCTTTGATCAAATAAAAACCATTAAAATACTTCTGGTATCAAACTGTAGAAACAGATTGATGAGAGATAACTTCTATAAGAGAGCTCAATTTATATCACATGGCCAAATGAATCAAGAATATCTCTTAGTATATAAATATACTATAAGGATACCTATAAACAATTTATTCGTGAATACTTATTCATAACACACAAATTTTGTTGGACAAGTTGTAATCAATTTCTTCTTTTTTTAAAATTATCAGGTAATAAAAATAAGCATAAAATATTCCCTTATTTATAATATTTTTTTAAATACTAGTCAATTCAAGCATTGTGAAAATGCACACTCAAGTGTACCTTAACTTAACACCATCTGGAGTGGCACCAGCAACAGAAGAACATACAGTAACCAAGTGGTCCAGCTGAGGTCTGGTAGCTCTCATCTCTTCCCTTAATACCTGGACTTGGTCTATTTGAATCTGTAATAATAAAAAATGATATAAAAATTCACCAATATAAATTTATCCTTAATTAAATGTAGACATTGAATCTACCTGAACCATTCTTGGATCTGGAGATATGGGGCCTAAGGCAGCAAACATTCTTTCTTTAGCAGACAGCCAATTAGATAAGAGTTCGTAAGAATCATAAACATCTTTAACATCTTCCACAAACTGAATTCTAAAAAAAAAAAAAAAAAAAAAAAAAAAATGTAATTTCACACCATTTCAGTAGTAGTAAGCCCAAACCATAAGTACAAAAAAATACTGTCATTATTTAAAAGCTGTATTTAAAAATACAGTGGAACCTTGCTATTGTATGAAAGTACCCGAATTGTAGGAGAACCTATGTTATGGAGGGGAGGGCAGAAAAATTAAATCAGGGGAAAACTTTACCAACGTGAAATGTATATATTAAAAGAAGCTTTACTAAAAAATTATATTTTATACCAATATCTTTAGCATTATGATAGGGTCCACTGCATGGGATGATTAAAAATCATTACGTAATTTAAATGAATTTAAGATATTCAATTGAACTAATTGCAATAGAATCATTTTTATTAAAACATTTATTTAGATAAATGCATTTATAAAATTAATATAAGTTTTTTAATTTACTGGAAACTTTTCAGTGCTTTCCTATTGGTTTGAAGGCTTAGAACAATCCTCATGATGACAGAAATGTGTTTATAACCCTATAACACATCTATAACATCTATAAGCCATTTTATTTAATCTTCTAAAAGAAAATAGTTGTTTACAAAAGTATGTGTTTGCAAAAGTGTATAAAATTATGCAGCATACTGTTTAATTATGCGATATTTGTTATCTAAAAAATATTATATATTGAAAGTTTATTCATAACATATATTTTCTTCTCTTCATTTTATTCAGGACCATCATAAACCACATGAAATGCTGATCAAGCAGCGAGCAGGTTTCCAGTTCAATATCCTCGACCCAGGCTAAACCAAAAGGTCCTACCCTTTCTAAATTCAGGACAACAAATATTTTATAGAGAATACTAACCATAGCAGTAAGTCTGCTATAATTCAGATATCAGTCAAGATGTGCACCAATTAGCTCCAACAATCTCAAGTTCTTGATGGTATCAAGTAGTAAGTTTTGTTTGTTAGAGTGAGATTTTAAGTAAAAGTGAAATAGGTTGAATAAGATTAAACAAGGAAACCATTAATTAAAAAGAGATCACCAAAAAACTGTAAGCAAGAAATAACCGTAAGATCTATTTTTTAAATTGTATCAAATGAAAATTTATCTATTCTGAGACACTTAGTCACCTAAGAAAAACTAAAGTACACAATTCAAACAGCATTTGTTCGGCAGAATTATGGGAACTGAAGGATTTTTAAATGAAGCAATTTATCTATATTTGTTTATACAAATCGGTTGACTCAAATCTTGTAAATAAGAGGTATATGAAAGAATATAGAGTAATGAGGTCAAAAACAATGGAAGGTTTTTGTTTCTAAAGTATTGGAATGAGAAGATACCAATAAGATATTGCAGTCACATATAAGAATAAAACCACCTCGGCTTTACTAGGTGAACTACCCACATCTTTCATGGCTCAGAATACCAGTGGGATATGTGAGAATGTTTGGGAAGACTGAATATTAATCTTATGAAGTAATTCATTAATATTTTTTGTCTCATATCTTACTCGCCAAATAGTACTTCATATACTAGTTGGAAAGAATACTAGAAGATGATGGATAGGTAATTCAGGGTAATGAATAATTGAATCTTAGGAGCTGATGTTTTTTTTATTCACACACACATATGTTTTTCTATGCTTGATAAAATAACAGAAAAAATTTAGCTTCATTTACTCATCAGAATTTTACAGGTAGTCAAATTTCTGAATGCATTATTTTTTGTTTTTAACCAAACATATTCAATAAATTTCAACTAATTAATATAACTTACAAGCCTACCTTGCTTTGAGTGAGTCATGTAAAGACCGCCACTTAGTGGCAACTTGGGATACATGGGATGATAACTGATCAGAACCAATAGCTCCAGGGCGTTTCCTCAAAAGTTCATTGACATTTGTTCTAGTACTATCTAGAGCAGACTGTTTTTCATACATTTCTTCAACAAGTCCCTATAATGTTAAAATCATGTCAAACATTAAAATTCCTACTTTTAAAAATCTCATTTCATTACTACCAACACATAATATAAAATTTTTAAAAAAGTAATGTTCCTTACTTTAAGAACTCTGTTAATTTTGTCAGCTTCTTCTCTACCATTAGGTAAGCCTTCCCTCGGTTGTGATCTAGATATCTAAACAATATCGATCAAATAATAGTTCTATTAAAAAATAAATAAACCAGCAAAAATTAAGCTTGAATTATGAAAATATGAATAATAAATCACTTTTTTATGTAACAAGTAAAATAAATGTAATTTATTTCCATTAATTTTTTTTTTTAAATCTAATCACTACTACTTATGGTAAAACATATAGAAAACTGAAAAGAAATTTATATAATTTTGAAAATTAATCAAATTCATAATTTACTATTATTATAAGTAAATAATAACAAATAATCATATATTTTAAATGAAACCAGTATGTATCATTAGCTTTATATCAATTTCAAAAGGATTAGGGATTTTATTGAATATCACAAGTTATATAATATGTAGAATGAGATGGGGATACTAAAGAAATCAGTTTATCTAGTAAGCATATGTATGTACAAAGCATTTATACGGTTGGCAAGAAATCAATTTTGGTTTGCACCAGCAGATATTGTAGAATTGTTTCATTATTATTTTTTCAATGTTCGATTTTTTTTCTTTTGAGATTTGGAAGTTAATACCTTTAGGCTATAGAAACAATTTCTGTGTAATTCTCTTTGTAGCTGTCAGTTTTAACATGTGAGTACAGAAATAAGCATTTTTGACACATTTTACTTTTTTATTTTCAGAAAGGCAATAAAGCGACTGAGGCTCACACACATATATATGAAGTTTATGAAGTTGATTGTTTAATAAATAAGTTTTAAAAATTTTCTTTCTGGAGATTTTTCATTGAAAGATGACTAATCTTCTGGTCAAACTTCTGAAGTTGATAATGACAAAATGAAAACAATAATTGCATTAAATTGTCATATAACTGCATGAGAGATTTCAAAACAGTCAAATGTATCACTCACAACAATTGACAATTGTAGAGAATGTCTTGAAAGAAATTCACCTAACAAAATGAACCAATATTTGTGATACACATTTCAAACATAACACCCTTTCTCCAGAAGATATTCTGACATGATGTTCATTTTTAGTATATAAAAATTTGAATTTTATTTCACACTAAAAAAAAAAAAAAATACTTTCTTGCCAACCCTATAAGTAAACCTGAATCAGTAATTTTTATATAGAGAAGTTTTATTTTATTTAGTTTTAGAATACATCAATAGAAAAATTAGTCATACTGTAAAAGAATTAATTGAGGGTAGCAAAATACCCATGCTTGGTTATGTTAACCATTTAGAACTGATGGTATGAGGAAATTATTACTGAAGGGATGAAGATGTGGAAACTATTATAATGAATACAATATTGCAGATAAAGTTAGTTAAAAAAAACAATAGTATTTTTTTATCTATATTTATCTCACAATAAATACACATAAAACAAATTACAGTGGAACGCTCTTAACAGACACTTTTAACGAATGGACATCTCTTGTAAGAAGACATTTTTATTTTACCTAGGGTAAAACCCATTACTCAACACTGTTTTCAACTCCTACAAACTAAATCTTATAATAAATGGATAGAGAAATAGGTCTAGACTTTTTTTTTTTAGAAAAAGTCTCTCTTATGAGGACAGTACATGAAAAAAAAAAGACATAATTTCTTCACATTAAATGGTGAACACTTATCAGACATGTTAAAAGTAATTTCTTAGGATTTAATTTCACAGATCATCAGAGGCAGTTTCAATATTTTATGTAAACATTTCACTACCCCCCCTCCCCTCAAGTCTTGTACTGTTTTGTTATTCAGTCACTATACAGTCTTATTACTACACTGTGTGAGATAGCAATGTGAAGAGGACACATATGTTTAAAAGAAACAAGAACAATATATTAGTACTTTTAACTTTGAAAGGAAAAGTTGTAATAACAGAAAAAAGAAAGAATCTGAGCACTAGGTTCTTGTTTTCATATAGAAAAAACACCAGGGGCCGATGCTTTAAAAATCAATTTTTATAACTAGCAGAGCTTATTGAATTTTTGAAGAGCTAATTGAAAATCACAATTAAAAAAAAGTTTTAGAAAACAGACAATCTTCAAATTGACGAGGTGGTTTATGAGTAGAAGAAATAACAGAACTTTTTTAAAGAAGAAAAGGTATCAGAAGTTGTATGCCTAAGCATTTAGGCAAACTGAATTAAAAGCATTCATTGTTTGGTTAAATTTAAAGTTGGACACAAAATTTTGAGTTTTGTACAATTTTGACCAATGAAACTGAAAGAAAACACTATCAAAGGAGGAAATATTTAAAATAATAATCACGATTTGTTCGAGTACAAACATACAGGAGATTTTGAAATATCACTAGATTATTCACCAAACAGAAAATCCCAGATGTTTCAAGGGGGTCAATTTGAACCTATTAATGCATAAACGAATGGTCATAATCATTAGACAAAAATATTGGACAACAGAGAAGTGCAATATATATATATTACACGTATGCACCTAAATATTATAAAAATTTAAAAAAAGTAAAACTCTTCTTACATACTAGGCTGCATTTTCAGAAATCAACTCACTTTTCATTTCTTTATTTTTTATATTTTAGTCACCATAATAATTAAAACACTTTTTTTCTTACAAGGGGACAACTTTTCATCCCACAGCAATGTCCATTAAAGAGAAGTTCCACTGTAAAGAGTTAGTTGTAGAAATGCCCAAAATATTGAAAAGCTTCTATGATTTATATTATTTAATAGGAACAAAATTCTAAAGGAAATTAAAAAAGGTGATAAATATTTGTTATTTTTCAATTGTAAAATTACTTAGTTTGCACCTACTGTCCACAAACATGAAAGTAAGGATTTACGAGGTCATTCATCCTCCATAGATACTATACACTTCTTAAAGTTTTTGAACAATAAAGTATAGCATTGAATATGACCAGAAGAAAAAAGAAGACTATATAAGTGGTATTTTAAATTATTTTGGACATTTCTTTTCCAAGAGAGTAATGATCAAACACCATAATCATTATTTACCCTTTCCAAAAATGAATCAAGAGATTTTAAACTCTCAGTTGCTTTCCTAAGCTCTTCTCTGCAATTGTCTATTTCAAGTAACCTTTCATTAACTTTAACACCAATGCTCGAATAGCGGTTGTTTATTTCTGACAACTCTTGCTGGACTCCAGTAACTTCTGAAAAATATGTATCATTAAAATAAATCAGAACTATAATACATGGACAGTTCTACCTCAAATCAACACTATGTACCTTCAACATGGAAAATGTCTTGAGACGATCTTCTGCTGCCAAATCCACTAGATGCTGTACTTAAAGGTGATGTCACATTGAATAAGGATTTTGTAGGACTAGGAGAACCTTCTTGTGAATTCCTTCTAAGTACTAAGATAATTCACCAACCATAAAAGAATATAATTAATATATATATTCATTGATAATATTATTACTATATATATAAATTACATTAATCATATCATTATAACAAATCTGTACATAGCGTATATCTAATAAATAATTTACAGGTTAAAAATTATTTCATAAATGCATACTGTACACATACATTTAAAAAAAAAAAAATATTTATTTTAACAATAAAATGAGGAAGATTATGAATAAAGTAATGTTATTACATTTAATATTACAACAATGCTATCTGTACTTGCCAAAATATTAAATGTAGCTCAAGACAATTAAAAAAAAAAACTATGAAATTTAAATAAATCATTCGACTATATAATTTATAATATGAAAAATTAGTATAAAAAAATCGAATAGCTGAATAAAAATTGACATGCTAATAGCACAAAAAATATACCTTACTCAAAATTTGAACTAAAATAGTATAATCAATTCAATGATAAAATTAAATTTTGCAATACTAATAAATTTTTAAGAAAGTAACAATATTAACTGATAACAAAGTTTACACTCAAGCAATAAAAGTTTAACACATTAAAAATCACACAACTCTAGACATAAAGTAATACTCAATTAATTTATAAAAACATACAAGATGATGAAGATATTCTCTTAATAGGACTGGTAGAACTTCGCCGTCTAGTAGGAGAATCGGATCTAGCCATAGACTCTAATGAACTTCCAATATCAAACAGTCTATCGACAGTAGAAGCGTATTCCTTGTGTTCTTTAATCAATGGCTGAAAATAATTAACATCAATAAACTTAGAATGGAAAATGAAAATAAATTTTATTTTGGGACAAGGTCAGAAATGTACAATCAAAAGAAAATAAATCTAACCAGAAACAACAAGTTTCAAAATTTTACTAATGATCCTTTCATGGATTAGGTAATTGTTGTTACGTAAAAAAAATTAATATGGAGAGATGAAATAGAATGAAGTATTTCTACTGTTTTATTATTATAATAAAAAAAAAAGTACGTCTTGTCAAGTTAAGAAATGGAGATTTTTCATGGATAAAAAAGAACAGACATGAACGCAATACACAAACAGCCAATGACCAATTAATCTTAAATGAAAATAATCCCTGATATAATATTCAAAAGGTAACAAAGATATTTTCCATATCATAAGCAATCGGTAAGTGTTCAACAATTAGTGAAACTTTGATATAACTACCTTGATACTTTTATACTCCATAGGTGACAGAAAATCGAAAGATTTAATTGGAATTGGTTACTCATTTGGAGATAAAATATTTATAAAGACTTTTTAAAAGATTAGTGGTAGGGAATATAACTATACACTAGGCAAAGAGCCTAAGAAAAGTCTCTGTTATCTTGTTTCAACAAAGTCCTTCAACTAAAGAACTATGCATGTAATGGGAATAAAATGATATACGGAAAATTTCCATTTACAAAATGCAAGGCCCTGTGTCAATAACTCTTTTTTTTTTTTTTTTTTTGCTTTGACAGTATAAAAGCAATATTTTAGTCATCCTATTCACTAGAATAAGCTATGTTAAACAACTACCTAATAAATAAAAATAATTTCATAAAGGAGTAAGTCAATAAAAAAAAAAAAAAATTGCACAAGATAATTTTTCAGACAAACACTTTTTAAGATCCTAGCATTGTAAATTTAACAGAAAACTTATAAATAAAATAAACACAATGTTAAATTATATGTAGAGGTGTTAATACTTTAGTTAGAAGAATAAACTTTCAATTTTTGAATGAAAAATTGAATTACTTCTCAACTAAATCATTAAATCATAAATTCTATAATTCAATACATACTTTGATTTCTTCAGCTTGGCGTTTTAAAACTTCCATTTGCAGGGCAGTTGGTTCAAGAGATGCTATTCTCGATTCCATAGACTGAAGCCATGAGAGAACCTTAGATGAAAAGAATTATAACTTTAACATTATTAAATGGAAAAAAACAAAACTATAAAGTAAATTGTATTTGTCCTGACATTTTAACTAGATATTTTAGCCAGAATCATTAATTTTTCCTCATAGTAAAAATAAATTGATTTAAAATCCCTTAAAATTAAAAAATATTAATATACCTGGTCTCGTAGTTTTTCATATGACTGAGTATGTTCAGCTCTTGATCGTATGAGTCGCTGCCTTTCATCAAGAAGGGTATTTAGTTCTCTCCAGCTACTTTCTATATTCTAGAATGGGCATAAATAATGGAAACAAATATTTATGACTATGTTTAATATTATAAAATATTTATTATATAAGTTAATAAAAACTTAATAGTATAGAAAATAACTTCAGTCGTGCTGAAAAATTCTCAGTAATGTTTTCTTTTTAAATGCTCTCTCTAATATAACTTGTTTAAGATAAAGGTAATGTTCAGCGGTTATAAGTTTGTGATAAAACGCACTTCAAGTCATTATATAGTCAGATTAGTGGTACTAATATAAAAGAAATGAATTATTTGATTTAGATAAATGGAGTAAACAAAATTAATGTGGGACACATGCTCCTGCTACGCTATGAAGTACTGGATTTCTTTTTCCAAACAAAATTATTTACTGGAAGATCGCTGATTTACCGTGTGTATTATTAATAAATGGAATATGGTCCAGGTGCGGTCAAAAAACCGCACCCGGACCATATCCCATTTATTAAAATTTACTTATTTATCAAACCAAAAGCTGTTAATGCCCATCAACTAATTTTTATTTAATTGATCATGATTACGGTAAATTGATTAAAAAACAAAAAAAAGAAAGATGAATTGCAGAGGCAGTATGATGAATGTTGAGAGGGAGAAAATTCAAAAAGATAAAATAGGACAAAAAGCAGGGATCTAGTGATTCTGAAGTGTATAGAAGATTTGAAATAGACTAGTAAAAAGATTACTAATGATGAGAAGATAAGATTAAATAAAATATCACAAGAATATAATCAGATAAAATGATTACATGAACTTAGTCTGTAAGGAAGTGGTTCCCAGCCTTTTTCTTTGTAGCAGAACCCTTTTGGTTTTCATTACCGGACAAATTTATCGATCGAAAATCGTGGTGAATTAAAATTTTGTTGAAAACAGTAGAAATATCAAATACATTAATAATTAAGAATCAAAGTGAATTCACAATATCAATAATGAGATCTTGTTTTTTTTTTTTTCAAATTTTGTTACCTTCAATCTGTCTCTGACATGACCAGTATCAGTAACATCTTTCTTAGATACTAATGCTCTTCCTTCTCGTAAAACTTTCTCAACAATCTCTCGTTTAGATTCCCTCTGAGTTAAAAGAGATTCAATCTGAAATAAAAAATAAAAGAATGTGAGAAAAAATTATTTTAATTGTAGGAACACATAAAAATATAATTAATGTGTTTATTGTTGACCATAGATTGAATGTAATTAGAAGATGGCCAGAGAGTGTGGTCAGGGGAGAAATAATTATCACAAAAAAGTGAAACTTATTTATCTGTGCCGACTTTTCAGTATAAATTTCAGGGCTAAAAGAAAACAAAAATGAAATAACAACCATAATATAGTGAAAAAAAAATACAGTGCAACAAGCAATTAATACAATAAACAATGATACTAAAAATGGATAAAATATAACATTGCAATGGTAAGAATTGGTACAAAAAAAAATATATATTGAAAATATGAGAAAAATAAAATAAATAAAAATCAAACATTCTTTATGCAAATAATGAAAAAATAAAAATTAAATTATATTATTTCAAAATTTTTTGAGACAAGGTAATTATTTTTTATTAAATAAAACCAAAAATTGTATCCAATTCTGTCTCAACACTTTATTTCTACTAGTCCAACGTTTCGGCCATTCCAGCCATCTTCAAGGACATCTTCAATACAAAACTCCTCCTCACATTAATTCACAATTTCTATTGCAGGCTATTCTGCCCAGGTCATTTTCTTCATTCTAATTTCAAACCTATTTATTTAAAATTTAAAACCATTAACATTTATTTTTCTCTATAAAATTATCAACAATATAAAGTACACCACCATATAACAAACTCTATTAGTTTATTATCATATAGTTTGTTATATGCAGCCATAATTGTTATCTTGTTTTTCTGTTTAGTCCTAACGAATGCCTGAGATTTAGGCCAAAACGTCAGCACAAATAAATATGTTTCATATTTGTCAGCACAAATTAACATGTTTCACTAATTTGTTATCATTATTTATCCACTGACTACACCCCCTACCCTTCACTTCCTACCTTCCCCCGCAAAAATATAATTAATAGATTGGCAAAATAAAAAAATTATCACTTACTGAACCTTCTGTAGACAAAAGTTCATTTGCCTCAGTTAACCAGTTCTCTGTTTCTGAAGCCTGAGCTGAGAAAGAAGTTAAACCGGCTGTTATTTCACCAAGTAGTTCAGACCTCTTGCTAGCCCTCTCCGACAATTTTTCAAATCTGTTTACAAAAATATGATTATTACACAATAGTCAATAACATTAAAAAAATAATTATAAGTAAATACTAATTTATAATAATTATATTAAGTACAGAATATCCCATTATACATGTTTACCCTGATTAACATCAACAATTTTTGGAATTTCAATTTGAACTTTGCCGGGCCATAACAGTGACATGTGGTGTATCTTTGTTAGAGGGTATTGTTAATTTTCTAATCTGATCTAGTTCTTCTCTAGCACATCTGACTCTGGAATTTCCAATGGAATAGGGTACTTCTTTTTACCAATTCTGATGGTAAATTAAATTTTAAGATAAATTCATATTGAGCACTTTTTTGATCTAAAGTTGAAAATCACCAATAACAGTTAACAATTTTTTTAAATAGCTTTTGCCAATATGCGTGCCAATGAGGCAGAAAGTTTCAGATTTCAATTTCCTGTAAGGATCCATCATCATAATCATCATGGGAGCCATTTTAATCTCCTCTGCCAGTCGAGGAAACTCAAATTATAATGGAGGATTCTTCTATGAAGTTGGATACAAATAAGATTTTGTATTTGTATTTTCTTCAATTTTCCGCACCATTTATGATCAAATAGTCAAACCATAAAAAACTCTTTTCAGTTTTTGGTGATTTACACCTTTAGGCTGCTATTATAACTATCAGAATCAATAAAAAAAAGTACACCATTCTATTGGAAATTCTGGCATTAAGTATGCTGGAGTACTGAATAATGTTAGAAAATTAACAATACCCTCAAAAGATGCACTATAATTATTGTTTACCAGGGCTATAAACCAGCGAAAATCAAATGAAATTCAAAAAATTTCAAAAATCAAAAAAATGGTTGATGGTGACGATAATCATGTAGATAGTCCTGGGGCCTGTTCATAATAAAGTACAAACTAATACTATTAGTCTTGTAGATTTCACTCAATACAATTACAGTGACTTGTACAATGGTAACTTATACTTTAGTACTTTTTAACACCTATAATATCACAAATAGTTGTTCCTATTAAGAAAAAAAAAGTATTAGTGCTATTACCACATATTTTCTATACTTGTGTTAATGAACCAATACTATTAGCTTTCATTATGAAACAGGGCCCAGGAGGTAGTCCAGAAAAATTAAAAATAAGTAAAAACTAGTTACTGAAAGCCAATGTTTTGTATTAGTATGCTGGTAGACTCCTTTAACATTTATACTAGCACCCTTACTATCTGAAATATAGCAAATTTACTGATGTCTTTCCTAATCTATTCCTCAATATCAGCAAATATATAATGAACTAAATTTGCTACAAAGTGAGACCTTGTTAGTTTAATTAAACCCAACAATACCCGAGATACAGCTCGTCAAAGTTTTGAAAAGTTTACAAAATAAGCAATTTTTTAGAGGTTTTTCATATTTTGACAATGAAGAACATATTTCTTGACAGAAGTTACATAATTAAATTAGACTAAATATGCAAACAAATAAAAACAATTTTTTTAATTTATACATTATATTCATCATAAAAAAATAGTGTGGAAATATTTTTTGTATTTATATTTTAATTAATATTAAGTGATGCTGTAATAATTTATAATTGTATTGAACTTTAGCTTCATAATTATTTGTAAAGTATTCTGTCCAGGTCCATTTAGAAACCTGTTCACTTTTTGTTTGATATAAATAGTTGAAAAAACTATAAATTTCCCATAGCAGTGCAGATACTCATTGAAAGATAGTTAAAATGTCAACACAGCTGAAGTTACTATTGATTAGATCAATATTTGTTCAGGGAATCCCTCCCCCCTAGACAAATTCAATTTAATTCTATTAAATTCACTGGAAGCAAAGGTGCTGCTCTCTGTCAGGAGAGAATAGAGGCAAGAGTGACCAACCATATTTTTTGCCTCACAAAAAAAAAAAAATTGATCCTTTTCTACTTTCAATTTCTTCATCAACCACATGGAGTAGAATGAGCCTTTTGGAGGCGGAGACGAATAAGCAAGCAGAAACCATGACCATCATTCAACATTATCTTCCAACAGGTATCTCAAACCAACATATCATAACCCATATAAATGCAAATAGTTTTCAATAGAATTTTCTTTTTTTATACAGTTCACTCAATAAAATCCAGAACCATTCTCATAAATATAAATTACTTCATACTTTGGTTTTACCCCAGGCTGCAGTGATTGAACAATATTAACGAACCATTCATCTGTAAAAGTAAGAGAAGTTAGGGGAGTAGACACACCAGATATAAGTATTATTTTTTTTTTTTGGGGCCTCCTGTATCATGAAATTTTATTTATTTTTTTATATATGTATATATAGTTGACAGTAAAAATTGATATATAGGAAAATGGTCAGGGTTGCGGTCAAAAGAGAAACAAAAGTAGTTAACAACTATTTATTATCCGATGTTTTGTCCCACTTTGCAGGGCTTCATCAGGGCTAAGAAGATACAAAAAAAAAAAAAAAAAAAAAAGAAAACAGAGTATTACAACAATAAGATACAATAAGGTAATTTAAGCTAGGATAAATATTATATAAAAATAAAGTGATAAGAAATTACATATAAATAAAAGGAAGGAAGACATAAAACGGTATCAGTATAAAATAAACTTGAATAAACAATGATAAGAATAAAAATAAGTAACAATGGCAAGAGTAAAATTTTTTTACTCGCGACGTATTTGAAATAGAAATATAGCCGTTAAATGGCTGGCTACCTCCTCCCCACTCCTCCATGCTTCCGCTTCATTGTTGCCTTCTGTTCAACCGTTCGCTTTGAACAGGTAGGTTGTCCTGACTTATTCTTTGCTCATTTTAATATCCTTATTATTTTTTATTTATTATTATTATTACAAGACGTTTATTTAATCTCTACTTTCTTTTTTTTTTTTCTTTTTTCCTTCTTCCCCGTATTGTTTTTGTTTTATGTACATCTCCTGTACTTTTTTAACTGTATATTTTGCGTATTTTTATAAAAAAAATTTTACTCTAGCCATTGTTACTTATTTTTATTCTTATCATTGTTTATTTTATACTGATACCATTTTATGTATTCCTTCCTTTTATTTATATGTAATTTCTTATCACTTTATTTTTACATAATATTCATCCTAGCTTAAATTACCTTATTGTATCTTATTGTTGTAATACTCTCAGTTTTCTTTTTTTTTTTTTGTATCTTTTTAGCCCTGATGAAGCCCTGCAAAGTGGGGGGAAACATCGGAAAATAAATAGTTGTTAACTATTTTTGTTTCTCTTTTGACCACAACCCTGACCATCTTCTTATATATATTTATTTTTTTGTTTATTTACTGATAAAAAAAAATAATAAACAATTTTGTAATAATTTGCAGTGTTTTTACTTTGTATGTATTTACATATCATGTCATTGTTTATACTTATATAATATTTTTGTTCTTTATTTATCTTGTATTACTAAATTTTTTATTATTTTCATAATACATCACTCATTATTTTATTAGATATTATTTTACCCATCAATGTAAGACAAAGCTTTGGTTTTCAATAAATATTTTTAAATATTTTGTGATTTCCTTGACTATTTTCTTCTTAATTTATAAAAATGTTGCATCATACAGTAATGTCACATCAAAGAAGTACTTTGACCACTAATTTTCTTGAGGACCAGTTAACATTTTATCATGAACATTGCAGGAACAAAAAGTGTTAAAAAGAGAGGTAGATTATAAAGATTACATTAAACAAACAGATTTTAAAAGAGTTTAAAATTTAGCAAAAAAAAAGAGAAACATTCATTACTAAAATAAGAAGATTTTCACGATTTCTAACCTTGACAATACATCCTTTAGTTTAGTTTCCACCCGCTTAGCAAGACGGTGATTGGATTGTTGACCAACAAGAGCCTTAGCTTGATTTACAACTCCATCAACAGTATCTCTATGTGTGTCAATATCAGATAATAATAATCTTAACTCTCTAATTTGGTCTTCTAATCTGTCTTTGAGTAAAGATGCTGGTCTGCTTAATGACCTAAAAAATTAATAGTGATAAATATTTCAACATTTAGGAAACCTATTCCACTGGGATCTATTAATATTCCTACTTAAGACTGTTTTCAGCAGAGGAAAGCCAAGATGTAATAGAGTCAAGTGAGTCTTCAACACCCTGTGATTGTGCAAGGGCTGATTCCAGAATACCACACCTATTTGATAAAGATTCAGAAAGATGTGAGTAGCGTCTTGCAAGATCAGAAACTGTAGCTTCTAAAGGACCTGTGATACTTGGGTCTTTGGGCAATGAATCTAAAGCCTAAAATTTAAAAAAATTAAAAATAAATAAATTTGTTGAAATTATATTACATATGTTAAATAATAACTCTAATAACCTGTTTCATGTTGTCAACCAACCGACCCTGAGCTAAGAACTCATTGTTGAGAGTCTTGGCTCTATTTAGTTGTTCTTCAAGGCCATGAGGATCAGCAGCCAATGGTTCAGAAAGAGCCTTGAGCAAAAAAAATAAAGATCAAAGAGAAGAAATAATGGTGACTTAAGTCAGATAAATGTTGTTCATTTCGGATTTAACATCCAGGTAAGAAAGACAAGATAACTAACAAGTAACTGATCTATTTTAACCCGAGTGAGAGGGTGGAGATAATTTCTGAGGGTCTGCCACAAAATAAATTTGGTGATATGCCGGTTTCAAACCAACTGAACCGATATTGCTAAGGTGATGCTTACTCTTTAAGTTCTAGAACTAAATGTTATCTCAAAGATAAAACAAAAATATAAAGTTTAACCACTCAATGAATTAAATAACAAGAGAAAATCTAATAATTTATTAAGATAAGGTAAAATAGTATGGAATTTTATGACTATAATAACTTTGCTTTTTATTTCAAACTCACAACAAAAACAAATGAAATAAAATTTGTAAAATAATTAAAAATAAATTTATATTTTTATAAAATTAATAAGTAATTGAAATGTTCATCATTTATAATTTAATAAATTGAGACTGAAAAGCTACAAGACCTTAGAAGACAAGCAAATGCTTTACTATTTATAAGCTAAAAAAAAAACAAGATGTATAACTGATAGAAATAACTGAAAAAAAAAATTAATATATTAAATAGCCATAAAATCACAAACAAAAACAAGTAAAATCTCAAAAACAAAACAAGACAAATCTCAGAATTAAAACAATTAAATTCAAATTTCATAAGAAAAAAATTAATTCATGGATTGTTTCAATAAATAACTACCCTAAAATAGAACAAAAACCATTCACATAACATAATAATTTCAGGGGAATTAATATTAACATGCTGTAGCCAGATTATCTTGAATATTTCATTACATTGCTAGTGGAAATGAAGGGATTTATGTGTTGGGGTATGAGTCCCAGAACACTTGGTTTGGAATGTTGTGGGTTCAATCCCCACATGGGGCAGTAAATATTTATTTCTTGGCAGTCTCGAGAAATGAATTTTGACACTCCCACCTTGGTAAGTATGCGGCAAAAACTCCAAAGTAGCCGCCAAATAAACTACTAAGCCCACTTGCTGTAATAGTTACCCCACCAGTTATTAATACCAATACCAATAGTGGAAATTAATTGATTCCAATAATATCCATATAATTTATAGTCCAGAAGCCCATAAAGAAAAATGTAACTGATTTTCCACACAATTTCATTTATTTCAAACAATTAAATCCTTGAAGAAAAGTGAAAAATGGATGACTGCCATCATAACAAAGAATAGCAACCTTTTGAAACAATTCAATTTTATCTAAGCTATAATGTTCTTCATAAGTACGAGGGTAGTCTGAAAAGTTTTTACCGCAACATGACAATGGCAGCATTCGTAAATAAAAGCATGTGAATTTTCTTGTTCATCTGTTGACAGTTACCCACCAAAGTTTCAGTCATTTTGAACGCGCAGTGTTTATATATCAGTCCTTTGAGTGAGTTGATGTCATTTTTTTTTTTGAAAATGTACAAAATAGAGTATCGAGTAGTCATTAAATATTTGTTTTTGAAAGGCAATACGCCTAAGCAAATCAAAGATGAGTTAGATTCTGTGTATGGGGACTCTGCACCATCATTTACCACAGTGAAATTTTGGGCAGCTAAATTTAAACGTGGCCATAAGAGTTTGGGAGACGATGAACGTTTAAGAAGTTCAAAAACTGCAACTACCTTGGAAAACATCGGCAAAGTTCACCAAATGGTGCTAAATGACCACTGAATTAAAGTGAAAGAGATAGCAGAGGTTATGATCATGCCAAAAGAACATGTTTTTTACATATTAAATCACATTCAGATATGAGAAAGCTGTCCGTATGTTAGGTGCTGCATTTGCTCACGTTAGACCAAAAATGAATAGAAATGAACATTTCCAACGCTCTGTTGGCACAGTTTAGGCACAATAAATCCAAGTTTTGGTGCCGATTAATTATTTTAGATGAAACTTGGATACATCATTATAGCCCTGCAACAAAAATACAGTACAAACTGTGGAAATACCATCTCACACCTCAGCAATTGCCATCGCGAAAATCCACGAATTATGGTTTGAACTGCTTGATCCGCCTTACTGACCAGATCTAGCCCCAAGTGACTTCTGTTGGTTCCCTTCTCTAAAAATTGCACTCAGAGGTCAGAAATTTTCATCAAATGAAGAGGCAATCACCTTCGTTAACATTTATGTTGCAGAGAACAATGCCGAGTACTTTTTGGATGGATTACAGAGATGGGAGCATTTGTTTTTTTTTTGGGGGGGGTTGGGCTTTTTGAGTTCAATAGTTCCCGAGATGTAAAGAAAGAAAGGTGTCCAGAAAAGAGCACTTCAATAGAATAAAAGAAAACAGAGCTGGAGAAGGAGAATTCTTTCTCACTCTGCATAAATGGTTCAATGATATAATGATAAATATGAAAATGATAATTTCCAAAGACACAGTTCTTCACAAATCATTTTTTTTTTCCAAATAATGAAAAATCCATGTTTTGTGAATTTATTTTGACAAATATACGACACTCCTACAATGATAATCTTTAAAACTATACTATAGTGCATTAGAATAGCTTTAATTTCCATGCTAATAAACTTAGATATAATGTAAGTCTAATAGTAGATATAGCTTAGATATAATTTTTCAAAACTAATTTTTTTTTTTTAAATCAACATTTTGTAAATTTATTTTGATATATATCATGGAAATTGCTACTCCCATAATAATAATAATAATGAAGGCCTAACGAACTCAAAGGTTCAATGCCGATACCACCAAACACTCTCTGCATTCATCCTCCAGTGATCCCCCTCTAAACCCAATTTTACTAAATCAGCTTTAATACAATCCTTCCATCTATATTTCTGTCTAACCCGAGGACATTTACCCATCGGTTCAGGGTTAATTAACATTTTAGGGATCCGCTTGTTACTGAGCCCTACAACCTTACACACCCATCTTATACACCGCAATGGTATAAATTGAATTATATTTACTGGGTTTAGGTCCCTTAATTCAGCGTTGTGTAATCTTCTAAATTCTTCCGTTAGTTCATTCTCCTTCGGTCCAAATATTTTGCGGAACACTTTATTTTCAAAAACCTTAAGGCGCTGTTCATTCCTTAGTGTAAGAGGCTATGTCTTGCATCTATAAAGAACAGTGGGAAGGATAATAGTTTTGTAAATTCTAATTTTTAAGTTTTTCGATAGAAGGCATGAGCCAAGCAGTTTTGAAATTGAAAAATACCCCTCTTCAACCTAGCTTTTATTTCCTCATAAGTTTCGTTTTTCTAAATACCGTAGAACCTAAATATTTAAACCTATCTACCTGTTCCAACGTATTTCTTCCTTTATCTAAACCACCGACATTGCTCATGTTTCTACTGCTAACCATGTATTTTGTTTTATCACTCTCATAAAGATAGTAATTAGAAACTATATTGTGGTGCATTTAATTTGAGTGGTAATAGATATCTCTATTTCAGCTAATAGTTTCTGAGAAATGGAAATTTTCTTGAAAGAGCTAATATTTTAGGTTTTATTAAGAATAAAATAAACTTCCAGGGGTGTATACCAGAAAAAGATTTCAAATGCATGAAATACTAGGGAAATAGTAATACGATACATAGATAAATCTAAATGATATTAAAATAAACAGCCACTTTAAAATAAATTGTAACAAACCAATAAATAAAGTCATTGATTAAATAAAGTGAGCCAAAACCAAACCTCTATTGTACCTTGTTTGCTCTAGGCTCAGCTGTGGACATCCACTGTCTTAACCGCTCCAGAGCTTGATCGAAGTCTCTTTTTTTTGCATTAAGACCAGTAACTTTGTCTGAGAGTGCATTAGCCCGGCTAAGCAGATCCCTGTATTCATTTGAAACCTGAAAAGAAGAAAAGGTTTTATTACAAAAATAAACAAGTGAATACTGTAAAAGAGAGTGGGATTATGCCAGGTTTTTATTTTGTTAAATTATAACAATAAACTATTATTTCTCAAAAAATTAACAAATTTCAAACCCAACAATAACCATCTATGTTACCCATTTATTTCTAAGCTTGATACAGATTGTTAAAGTTTCTTTCAAAATTTAAAGTACAGAAATGATTACTATAATTCTAGCAATTCCAGTAGAATAATGTCAGTGATTTTATATTTCACAAAAAGAAAATTGTTAAAGTACAAAAACTTGTTGATTTATACAAAAAACCCACTGCCCTATCATAAACAGGAAAATTAATAGCTTTAACAACAAACTACTAAAATTATTGATTTACTGAATTCCGTACTGACTAACTCTAACCCCATTTTACAGTACTTCATTTGCTTTTCTAAATTACCTTGTTTACAATGCCCTTAATTTCAGAACCAGATAGAGAGTAGTCGATATGGGAAAGACGTGACTGCAAAGAAGTCCTGAAGTCATTCAATGTAGATAAAAATTCCTGAAACAATTTTTAAGGCAACAAAAACATGGTAACAAAAATTTGGAAAACAAAAATAAAAGAAAAACTAATGTAATAAAACTGACCTTTGATTCCTCATAGAATTTATTTGCTGCCATGGATATGAACCTAAGGTCAGCTTGATGAGCAATAACATCACCTAGTAATTCACGTACTGATGTATCATTAGCATTAAGACTAGACAACTGACGCTCTTTTTCTTCAATTTGGCGTTTAGCCTTTGTCATCCATTCTGTGAGAGATTTTGTTTCAGACCTGCATTTTTAAAATATTAAGGTTAAAAATTATTGATTCAATATAAAATAAAAAGTAAAGAAATAAATTACAAAAATGACATTTCCTAATTTTTCTCTATAATACAGTGGAACTTGTCTTCATGGATAGCCCCCTATAATGGAAACCCTTTTCAACAGAAAATCCTAATAAGTAGGTTACAAATTTTATGAATATGAAACACACTATTTATGGGACATCTCCACTCTGGACATGAACACCAGTTTTATTCCCGGCCAGCTAATTTTTATCCCATAAGTAAATTTCCAAAGGCAACTGGCTAATTTTAATACTTAACCTACTGACATTCAATGTTATACATCGCCTTATCCTACCATGAATGGTCAAATGATCGCTTAAAAAAAATATATATATGTATCTTAATATAGAAAGAAATTTTAGCGAATTGGATAGCATACAAAATATTTTTCTATTTAGAAAAGTTTTATTTATATTTATGCATTTTCTTGTTCCACAAATATGATAGATCCATGTTTTCAGCTTTATATGCACTACATGCATACAGAAGTCCAATAAATGTATTTAACTTTGTATGAGATAAATTCCATTTCATTTTAAACACTCGAAATGCCTCTGATCCCTTATATTTTCTTACACATTTAATCATGTTATGACCAATAATAAAGAAAAATGCTGACACTCGAAATGCCTCTGATCCCTTATATTTTCTTACACGTTTAATCATGTTATGACCAAAAATCAAGAAAAATGCTGACTCAACTCTGCCCTTTATAATATTTTGTTTAGCCTACTTTTGTGTATCTTATCGGTCCTAAAAAAAAAAAAAAAATTATGAACATTGAAAATTGGGTTGTATGTACATTAGAGGAAAAGTGAATAAGTTATATGGTGAAACAGTAACATTGTATACAAGAACATTTTTTTAAAAACGGTCATTTGACCATGTTGACAGAGTACAAAACAGCTCACATCAGACCTTACGAGGCCTTGATGCACTTATAGTAGGGAAAAGAATGCTAGTAATAAGACATCTACTTGTCTACAATCTTCTTTTCTTTTCAACTGTTGATACTCAGTGGATTAACTGCCCCAAATGATACTTTGTTGAGCGCAAACTTGGCTAGTAACCCAATAAATATCTCTAACAGACCTTACTGCTTTCACTGATAAATACCCCACATCTCTACCCATATTTCCTCTGCCATACACTTCAGTCATAAAACCACTGTAATTTTATATTTTAAGATCATCTTTAATTGATCAAACTTGCACTAGTATTGAGAAACCAGAGTCGTCTTTACAAAAACATTTTAGCAGTGGGATAGAATTAATAAACAAGAGAACAATTTTAAAAAAATTGTATATGAATATCTGTTTATGTCATGACTGCAGCGTTAGGCTTTGTTTCGTATAATCAGCCATATTTCAGCTAAAAATCCGTCCAAATT
>NW_027110435.1:727322-775429 GCF_000696795.3 Halyomorpha halys
ATATATAAAGAATAAAAAAAATAATGATTTAAACTCACTTGAATTTGGATAAGTGATCTCCAGCATTTGTCAACCTCTTTAGAAGTTTATCAGTCCTGTCAATTGCACGATCATAACGGCTTCTATAACAAAGAACTCCAGTTACTTTTAAATGTAGGAACTATAATTCAACTAAACTTTTATCCATAAAATAAAAAAGGTAATATTAGTAATAAATAGGAAACATTTTAATACAATGAAGTGAACTATAAAATGACAAAAGAATAATGGTAAATCTATTTTTGTTTAAATTATTGATATTGCTTAGTATTACGATCTACATTACACAAGAAAAGAATCTAATAGCGATAAAAATTTACCTTCAATCCATATATTAAAAAATTATAAACACAATCTTACACACACACACACAAGTATATACAACACTTGATACAGAGATTAATGAATTAAATCTTATTACAAATACAGATCATATGGATAAATAATCAGAACAAAAACTTATACAAATAAGCAGAACAAAAAGGAATAGAACCAAAAGAGAGAACTAAAGGAGAAGAATAAGAACTTTATGAATGGGAGCAAGGAAAGATAAATGAAATCCAAAGGTTTAAAAATAGAACAAGAATTACAATTTTTCTGGTTAATTACTAAAAGTAGTGAAGTGACTTTAATAAAGGCAAATTGGGTAGACTATTTTTAAGTGTGGGAGGACATCGGAGTGTAAAGAGCTAATAAAGAAGTTTTGATTAAGGATAGTCCAGGATAATAGAAAGTACCCCTAACGGTACACTTCTGGCAACACTGCCAAGTACAGCAATTCCATCAACCTCAATCGCTCCTTAATTATAATCAATGCTCAGTTAATCTGGAAAATTTTTTGGATCAAAATGGAAACTACATAAAAAATGATATATTATCCTAGGAAAATAGACGTTGCTGTCAATATAAAAGAAATAAGGAAACTTTTACAATCTGCCCTCTTAGTTAAAGAATGGAATGAACATAAAAAGGAATGATTTAAGCAAAAAGTGAAATCAGATCTGAATAGATCAAAGTACTAATATTATGGATAGAGGATAACCCAAAGGAAATTTCAATAAAAGTTATAAAAACTGAAGAGTATCAGGAAAAGTAGATTGGAGGATGGTTTTAAACCCAGAATGTCATGAACAGACCAAATCCATATGTAAGTTTCAGAGATGGGAATAATGTGGTAAAAAACAGTTAAATTCTAAGAATGAAATAAAGTTGATTAGTAATTGATTATGAAAAAGACTTATTATTCACCTCAAGGACTTTCCATTCCTCTCTAAAGTTGATACCTCATCTCGAGTAAGATATTCATTACCAGTGGATGCCACAGTCCTCACCTCCTCTAGGCAATTAAAGACCATTCGTTGTTGGGAATCTAATTCCTCTTTGAGCAGCTGTAGAAGCAATAAGCAAAATAATTATTGAGCATACAATCTATTCAGGAACACAAGAAAATTACACAAAAACCACCTTCAAAATATTGATTTGATTTCGAAGACGATCAAGATCCTCTTGTACTGGTTCCTGCTGAGCAAGTCGAGCTTCTATCTCACCAATCCATTCAAGTAGAGATTGCAAATTGTCATCACATAATTTGTACTTTTCTTCCATAGCTTGCTGTATTAAAAAAGAAAAACTTTAAATAAGACATTTATCATCAAATAGTTAAAAAAAAAAAACGGTAATATTAACACATACAACAAATTAACTGCAAATATATATTCATTTAAAATTAATATGTAAAAAAGATTAAAAAAAAAAAAAAGCATTATAAGATATATTTACTATATTAATGTTTTGTTTTAAATTGATTAACATGCACATGCAACATGCGTAACAATTTCATGGTTCAGTAAAGATAGCATATAATAAAAAGATAACAATAAGCATGCCCTGTATTTGTTATGTTCTGCTGGGCCAAGAGAATATGCTTAATCTATTCAACGTAAAGTGACTTTTCAAAATAAACAACCATCATTCAATGGTAGTATAAAACCAAAATAATTTTGAGATAAAATCTATTCACGACAATCATTTATCAAGAAATAATTAATATTTCCAAGCAGCACACAACTTAAATACAACATATACTATTAAATTTTATAAAATGTTTATAATTTATAAAAATACTTCTTAAGAAACTGTATATTAAAAATCAAACCAAGTTAGTAGCTCTTTAGCCTCTCTAGCTATATCCGTGCTGTTAGCTCAAATTTTGTTTTTGTTTTTTAAAAAGTATATATATAATCGTGCCAATCCCATTAGAATTTTTCATGTTTGAGATAATTTTTATTTTGCTTAATCATTGGTTTTGAGGGTTAGAAGCGAAGCATCAAAAAAAAAAAAGAATGTATATATATTGGGGTATAGCTCAGGTAAAATTGGTTTCGCAGACAAAAATTTGGTGTGGCTGCAACAGATAAAAAAAGACAAAAACAAAATGCAAGGTTATTGTTTAAAAAAAAAAACAAACAGAAAAAACCAACAACTTTCAAATACAAGAACATAAAATAAAAAAACATAACAAAGGACATAAAAGAAAATATATAAAATAACAACATTACATATATATATATATATATATATATATACACACACACATACATATTTTAAATAAACAGATAACTTGTATTACGTGATGATGTAATGAATTAGGTATAGGCGAAGGTAAAAAATGCTACACTGTTCAGACGCACAAGCAAAGCCCATGCGGAAAGACACATAATATAAACGTCATATCATGTTACAAATAGTCAGCTAACACATTGTGTAAATTCTTGTATATATGGAAATTAAAGGCTTTGCAAGCTACTATGGTAATCTGGCAGTTTGCAAAAGCATATAAAGATATATTCATAACTGACAAAATAAAGAATATAGGTAAATAATAATAACAAAGAAATAGTAAATTTATCACTGAAAAATACTTTTGAAAGTTGTGACTGAAATTAAAACCACTTTAATTCATTCATAAATATTGAGCTTTGATTTGAAGTTCATATCTTTTCAGAAATAATTATTTGAACATATTTTAACACATTGACTGCCATGGTACTTTACCTCAGGCTAACCATTTATGTTTACACAGATATATTACTGGCCAAGTTCATTTTAGCTGCACAAATACAATAAGTAAACAAACTACAACATAACTTGTTGTTCTAGGCAATATCAACTACGAAATAACTCTTAGCTGGCCTCTTGGGCAATAGCCCTGACTGTGATATAACTCATAGTCGTCATCGAAGGCAATACCACTAACTAGATTTATCTCATAGTTGGCAGTCATTGAATGAATGATGAAATGTACTTTTTTAAACATTCTAAATTTCAATAAAAAATAACTAGATTACAGCAAATAACAAGAAGCTAATGATAAATTTACTATTGAGCTTTTATGATACGGAAAAATATAAATATTAGGTCAGAGAAACAAGAATATTACTAACAACTATTAGCTTATACAATATTTCAAGCGTTAAAATACTAATTATGGTGTCATTTACAAGCAGCTTGAGGTACGAAAAGGTTACATTTTGACAAAATATTTTTAGACCAGGAGTAAAATCCTGTTAGGCTTAGAATCATTCAGGTATATTCAAAGCATAAATGAGCAAAATGCATTGTTTCAATATGATATAAATTAATTAGTTAATAATTATATTGTTTCTTAAAAAAATAATTTTAATATTAACAACTTTTTAACGACCTGCCTGATTTTCATGAAGCTTTTAATCCACATGTTCCTCATTATATACATATAAAAAAAATACTTGAGAACTAAAATCACCCAATTTAAACTTGGAGCATAAAATAATTTAAAACAAGTCATAAACAACTTAAGCAAGATCATTTTAGTGGATATCCAATAGTTTGAGGGGAAAAGGCATGACTCCCTCCACAACTTAATATGTCAAGCCTACTAAGGAGAACAATTTTGAATTCGGTAGTAATTATTGATTTTTGTAATTTTAGTTACTATAATTAATGCCTAAAAATAATCTAATACCACAGTCTTGCAATAGTTTAATTGTATCTATTGTGATTAAGTCCAATACTTTTTTAAGTAGTATCTGCTGTTTTTAATTTCTAGTGACAGTTTTGTTTTTCATTGTAAGTATAAATAAAAAATTATAACTCATTTGTTGAAATAACAATCTTCTTTCTTCCCAACTTAGGTTCCTCTTTCAGAAGGATTTATTAGTGCTCTATTCACATGTGCAAATTGTCCTATGTCTAGGCCAGGGGTAGCCAACAAATATACTGCATATATGGAATAGTGCTATCAAAAGTTGGGTCTGGAAATTTATTTTCTTCATAACCCTATATCTCAAAAACTTAATAAGTGATTTATAAAATATAAAATAGTTTTGAACATATATTATTCTTATCTACCTGTACATCACTGGAATGTACCTTATACTGCACAGAGAATAAACATAGTAGGCATTTCACACCCCTTCTCACCCCTTAGACTACGCCTATGTAAGTCGATCGCGACATACTTTTAAGAAAAAAAGTAGATATTATATACTGAAAAGTTGGCCATCCCTGGTATACGCCATCTCCCTTCTACATTGGCCTTACAAGGCTCTCAGGTAAGATAATAGGTTGGCAGCAAATCAAAATGTTGAACGAAAATTCAAGAAAGTGGGTGTTTGAAAAATCTGTAGTATAAAGTTATCAAAAAAGGGAATGAGTACCCCTCCTTCAGAAAAACCTCTTGGCCTAAGCTCCTTAGGCAAGAACTTTGTGGTTCTTCCTTAACTTGTTCCCCTATACACATGTCTATTACTATCTAACAAAAATGCTTTAAGACTAGGGCTCACACAGATATACAATATTCAAAATTAATAAACATAAGCATTTATAAAATAGACAACAAATTTTTTAGCTGAAGAAATAATTTTCTTCATAATGCTGTTTATTTTTAAACAAATAATATTCTTGTTACTCTGATTTAATGAAAAAAGCATAAACTGAAAACCAGCAAAAGATTTAAAACACTTACCCTACTTTGAGCAACAATGAAGTAACCCTTCGCTTTTCCTTTCAAGAAATCCAATTGGTTTTCTCCATCAATTATCTTACCAGTGTGTGGGTCAATAGCACCGACACGAATTGCCGAGGGTAAATCATGTATTTCACCCCCAAAACGAATAAGGACAGATTTCGGGTCTATAAGCCCCACATCTATAGCCTCTGAAAGAGTTAGACGTTTTCTACCTTGCACACTCCCCACTGAAAATGGATCATTAAATCTACCAGTCGTAGGGTTATAAAGGTTATAGTCAAGGGCATCCATTAATGAAATTTTTTTAACAATCAATCCTGTTTCTAAGGCAGAATCCAAGTCTAAAAGTTTTGAATTCAACGTATCAAGAGCACGTCCTGCACTATCAACTAATCCTTTGCGTCTAGCATCTGCTAGACGCAGTAACCTTCTCTTTGCAGTATCTTTAAACATCATTGTGTCCTCTCCTGGAACATCAGGAGGTTTTACTCTAGGAACAGTAATAAGAATACCTCTATGAAATGCTTCATCAAAAGGAATACCTTCCTCAATTCTAACAACACAACTTTCTGCATCAACTAAGCCATCATTAAGGGATTGGTTTAGATCTTTTAAACGACCAGCATAAGAAAGATAAGTTGTGTCAGGGTTTAGAAGTCCAGACTTGATGCCAAAATTTAAACCTACTTTTTTATTTTCTAAAGGAGCAATGAACTTCCCATTCTTAAACAATTTTGACCTGATAGCTTCTTCCAAGTCCATTCCCATGTGTGGTACAATTATGCCTTCATTTTTGTAACGAATTAAGTCTCCTTTATCTAATTCACCCATAATTGATTTATCCAAAATTATGTAATTATCATTTGGTGTTTTGATAGTAGAAATGCTGGGGTCAATGAAACCTTCTTCAACAGCCTGAGTGAGATTCATGATTTTTCCAGAATTAGGATGAACAAATCTATCTTGATAAAAGCCGAATTTAAGGGCATCATACAAAGAAAATGGACCTTCTAGATTAATAATAAGCCCTTTCATCAATCCTTCAGACAAATCCATGCCACAAATAGTGTTCCTACAATCATCAATAATCCCTGATTGTTTTGCTTCTCTTAATGATAATGGTTTACTTGAGTAACAGAGTAATCTAGTGTCATCCACAAAACCATCTGATATTGCATCTCGTAAGTTTCCTTGAGGAAATTTTTTGTTTTTATAAAATTTTACAACTGCTTCTTGAAGAGAAATGGGTCTTCTAGCCAATACTCTGAGATCCACACCATCAATAGTTGAAGAATTAACAAGTCCAAAAGCAATGGCATCTTCTAATGGCAATACACCTCGCGATGTTTCAACTTCACTTTTTCCATCTACAAGACCCAGAAGTATAGCTTCTTCTAGAGGAACATATGAACCATCGGGATCTAAGAAAAGACTTGAATCAGGATCAAATAATGTTTTCAGAGCTTCGGCAAATGGCAGTGGTCTATCTAATTCCATTATAATTCCTTCATCTAATGCATGCTTCAAATCAATATTCCTAAATTGGCCTTCTTTGACACTGCCTTCAAAGGTTTTGACTTGGTTACCTAACTTTACCAGAGTAGTACTCTGATCAAGTACCTTATCAAGAGCTTCATCAGTTGTCAATTTGTTACATGTAGTTGGATCAGTAAATTTTCCACTAATTGGATTGTACAATTTTCTAACAGCTTCTGGTACTGGGTATAATCTCTTAGTGACAAAATGACCCTGCTCCAAGGCTTCTTTCAGATTAAGAGAATCACCTTCTACTACTACCATACCACTATTCGGGTCTATGAGTCCTTCATCAATAGCTTGTTTCAATGAAATTAGATCGCCATTTCCTAGAATTAATGGGGAATCTGTAATAAGATTTTCTTTCAGACATTGGAGTATGGTCTTGCTTCCTTCTATCATTAGCTTTCCAGTCACTGGGTCATAAAGATCTTGAATCAAAGCTTCTGCTAATGTCATTGGAGCAACAGAAGGTAGTAAAATACCTTTTGAATAGGCAACATCTAAAGGAACTCTGTAAGGATAGGTTAGTATAGAATTTTCTCCATCAAGAAGACCTGATTCTAAAGCTTCTTCAACAGTTATTATCGCATCATTTTTTGGATCTTTAAATTTCGTAGAAGAAGAATCAATAAATGACTTAAGGGCCTCATTAAGTGTGACCATTTCTCCAGTTTTAGGGTTCAAGAATTTTCCATCTTTAAAGTACTGTAATGCATTTACAATTGACATCTTATCAAGTTTTGTAATAATTAATTGTCTTTCTAATGCTTCAGGAAGAAGTAATTTGGAACCAGACTTAGTGTCTTTAAATTTATACTTGATCACACCTCTATCTATAGCTACATTCAGATCTATGAATTCATCATTAACAGTGTCTTTGCAAAATGATATATCAGGATCTACAATATATCTTCTAATAGCTTCCTGCAAAGTAATTGAATCTTTGGTAATTGGATCTGTAATACCTTTGGTAGCTAATCCCTTCTTAATTAATGCTTCTAAAGCAACAGGCTTCTCAAGTTGACGAACATCCCCTTTTTGAAATCTTAATATAAGATCATCACTTTCAAGTTTACCTTTGTTTAGGTCTAAAATGTTTGATTCCACAGCTTTGGATACAGGAATTAAATTATTATTTGCAATGATCCCAATTTTATCACAATCAAGTATACCATCTGCAATGGCTGAGAAAAGAGGTACTTTAATATTTTCATGTGTTACAAAACCATCACTTCCCAAAATCCCTTTATCTACAGCTTCTTGTAAACCAAATTTAGGCTTGGGTGCAGTTTTCTTAGGACGTATCCAATTAAGTTTACAAGCTGTGAAAAAAGGCACTGATCTGCCTGTTCTAGGATCAATCATTTCACCATTTTCATCAAACTTAGCATTTTTTATAGGTATGAATTCTCCTGTTTCAAGATCTTTGACCAAAGTATGTGGATCTATATAATCTACCACTTCAGTAAACGAAATCTTCTTTCCGGATGTATCAGTAAAGGAAGAAGTTCGGGGATCAAATAAGCCCCTCAGTATAAAATCTTTTGCTGTTGTGAACCTATCAACAGAAAGTTTAGATGCTACTGGCTTGAAGGTTATGAAACCTTGCTTTATAGCTTCCATAGGTGTCAAGTTCAGCCCTTCAGGATCATAGCGTTCATTGGAAAGAAATGTTTCTTTAGCAGTTTGTAAATCTACTGGATTCCCCTTAGGATCTTTTATCACAGCAGGAAGTCCTTCACACACAGCCTCAAGCAGTTTCTCCGGCTTTCGAGAATCAGCATATACAATCAGCCCAGAAGTTGGATCTAAGATAGCACCTTTTGATATTTCATATGGTTCTCCTTCAAATATGATAAAACCTTTAGATATAGCATCTGATAAAGACATACCTTCAAACTCTCCAAGAGGTGTCATAATTTTTTTTTCTATGGCCCTGATAAATGTAAGCGTTTTCTTGCCATCATTCAAAACACCAGAATTTGGATCTAAAATATTCAGTCTTAAACACTCCTCGAAACTAACCAGTCTATCAGTTCCTGGAATATGAAATAACCCAGAATTAGGATCAAATAGACCTTTGTCTATGGCTTCCTTCAGTGGCATGCCACGATCTGGCAATTCATCTTTCTTCTTCATTGCTAGAGTATCAAGGATTTTCTTTAACCCTTGCTTGACAGGACTTGAGTTGCTCTTCTTGAATAGTGGTTTAGTTTCAGTCACTGTTATGGCTAAACAACTCTTAAGAACACTCAAGCCTTCTTTGGTTATAATTTTTTTATCTAATGCATCTTTGTAACAAAGCCTATTTTTTCTACGATCCAATACAAACCCTGTCTTAGGATCTATATAGCATTTAAATGCAGCACCAAATAGTGTCAACTCCTTTCCACCAGACATTATGCCTACTTTTCTATCCAAAATTTCCCAAATGTTTTTTTTTACAAGATTGTCTTTTAAAGCGTCTTTGATTGGTACAGTCTTGCCAGATTTTTTAGTGACCAGTTCTCCATTTTGAAGAAGATCAAGAGCAACAGCCTTATTAAATGAAACAAACTCGCCGGTTTCAAAATTTTTAAAACAGTCTATATCAAAGATGGACCTCACAATAACTGATGCAATATAGCCCTCATCAATTGCAGATTTTAAGTCAATAACTCTATTACTTTTGGTGTCTTTGAACTGCCAATCTTCAGTTATCACTCCAGTTTCCAATGCAGATTTGAGAGTGAGCATTTTTCCAGACTTAATGTCAAGGATAGAGTTAAATGAATCAAAGTCTAAAACCTTTTTATTTATACATTCTTGTAGGGTTAAAGAACCAAAAATAGTATCAACATGATTTTCCTGTGATGAATGCAAATCTAAGATATCATAAAGTGTCTGGGGCCTCTGAATAAGCCCTTTGTTCCTAGCATCAATTACATCGGATGGTAATACATTAGACTCAATGGATTCTGTAACTGTCAGTTTAATGTCATTATTAACTATTTCGGGAATATCAGCAAGTGGGGCAGATTCTAATGGAATAGTCCGTCCAGTTTCCCTATCTAGATACCCTGAGCTACTAACAAGGCCTAAATCAATTGCATCTGATAAACATACCCTTAATGGACTCCCTTCAGCCAAAGAAAGCTCCTTTTGAATAGCCTCCAAGAGGTTCTTGGAGCCAGAAATGTTAGATGGACCAAGGAGTTCAGATGCTAATGCCTGGGCAATAATACCCATGACAACACCTTCCTGAATGTCGATACTTTTGTCAGGCGATAAATTTATTCGACCAGTTCTGACATCAAGGATACGTGCCTTAATGGCTTCACTGACAGTCATCTCGGCCCCAGTAGTAGGGTGATAAATCCCAGTACGGTTTATTACATCTGTCCCTATACCCGTTTTTTCAGGAGAAGAAGGTGGTTTTGATCCATTTATTCCCATAGAGTCTGTTTCAGTGATTCTCCACCTGAAAAAGAAGAGTAAGCATGAAAAAATTTGATATAAATCCTACATGCTTCATAAATTTATCTTACTAGGATGAAAATCACACTAAAATAACATTTGAATGTATGAGAGGTAAGGAAATAAAAGAAAAACAAAATTAAAATCTTAAAACAACTTTTGTTATTTAAAAAGAATTAAAATTTAAGAACAGCCAAATTCCAGAATACTTTTAAATTATGAACACTAATATAACTTGAAGATAAAATTTTAAACCAAAGTTTCTAATAAATTATTTAAAAACAAAAAGAGCTATCCATTCTCTCTCTAATCTCAAAGTAATATGGCCTTGATGTTTTCAGGAATATAACATCATTCATTGATAGTAAAGTTACTGTCCTCTCTGTATCCAATAAATTTTTTTGTACAAGTCGAATATGAGAAATCTTTAATATGGATCTCATAGTTTGCAATGATCTGCTTTGTTCTCCATCGACAACTGACAAAGAAATTCAAAATCCTCGGTCTTTAAATTCAATTAAACAATTTTCTTAATAGTCAATAAGTTTTATCTCCATTTATTATTATTTTATAAGATTAAAAGTAGAAGATCAGTGTAATTAATTCCACGTTAATCCCATATAAAGGTTACTTTTGAGATCTAATCTGATACAGGAATGATGTAGTAGTAGAAATGCTGCTGTGATGAAACTCTAAATTAATAGAAAAAATAACGTGTGGTCAATATTAATTGGAAAAGCTGATTTAAATGTTCAAAAATTTGTGAAATTGATGTTTTTCAAACTGACATATGAATTTGTTTTGCCCTCATTATAAGATACATGTATTATTATTTAAAATACTCCATATTTCATATAACAACCTTCTTCATTTTGAAGTATGTTAAAAATTAATTACAATCACACAATTTTTCGAGAAATAAGGCGTCCAGAGAATATTAACACTTTTTTGTTACGTCAATACAAAGAAACATTAAAAAAAAAAAAATATTGATTCTTTGCACCTAGAAAGCATCTATACAGTTCTGTATCGGATACCACTGTTCTAAATTAGTCGCCAAATATTTCTCCAATAGTATATAACAGACCGAAACTTAAAAAAGGATCCAATAATAGATTTGAAAGCTCCATAAAATAGTAATCAGATAGTGAATAAAATGTTCATAAACATTTACGGAATATGAATGATAAATAGGCCCTGATGCGTTAATCACTATGGTAGATAAAATGATATTTCTTCAAAAACTTAATAACATGTTTTTGTTATATTACAAGAATAGTAAATACCTAAAATTTGTAACCCAATAATTAGAGCCTAAATTTAATGTAAATCACAATTTAAAAGAGTAAAGTGACTAATTAATTAATAACAACCAGTTGTTTTTTCTAGTAAATTTGTTAGAAGTAATTATAGAGGCACTATCATGCATTTTTTCAACAAAAGTCATTCAAATAAAAGCTAGTTTGATGGATTGATTTTTTTGTGGATTATCAGAACATCAATAATTCAAAGAAAAAATGAATGAACATATTATAAAGTTTATTATAACGAACCTGTCAGGGAGTTGAGTTGATGTTTCTGTAAGGGTGAACTCAGTTCTAAAAGTCTTCAAGTGTGCTGGCTGAAGCTTAGACACGAACTCCTATAAGATGGAGAAGGAACATAATATGAGAATACATTTGTAGATCACTCTGATTATAGTTCATTTAGAAAAAGTAAATATAGGAAGAGACAATTCAGACCAGGGGATGTTAGCAAAATTAGTTACAATTGCCTCTTAACTGAAATTGTTTAGTGGTGCTGTGTCATACATTGGAACTTAAAATGATCTGTTATCAAGAAACTAAAATATATCCTTTAACAAATAACAAGACCACCTACAGGCATCCTTGATAGAAGTGTGGGATGAAAATTACAGCTGTAGTTAATTGGGTAATGATTCCTAAATAAACAATAGGCTTTCCAATAGATAGTACAACTAAGACCAGAATTTAACACAGTTTTAGAAATATATATATATATATCTTAGGTCATAATTGGTAACTATTACAAATAGAATTTTATGAAGCAATAGTAAAATAAGAAAATTAACAGAAAAAACTTGAATAAAAATAGAATATATAATACAATCATTCAAACCAAAACTATTTGTTTTCTCCAACAAAGTAAGGCAACCAATTTTGAAAAAAAAAGAAAGAAACAAAATCATAATTAATTTTACTGGATCTGATGATCAATTAGCAGATGTATAATTAGTAGCATGCAATCCTGAAATTTTTAGGTCTGGTAAAAAGTTTTCATTTGGTTATAGTAGACCTCAAATGCTAGAAAAAAGTTATTGTAATGTATAACACTATTCTAAATACATTACAAGAAAATTTAGTAACATGATTTTTTAACCAAGGGCTACGTTTTATTTAAAAATCTCTTAATAATTTTAAAATGATTTAACTTGGTGACCTACTTGTTTTAACAAATTTTTACAGTACATGTATCCTTCAGAATAAAGACTAATCTATCCACTGACCATGATTCCCTTCCAGGTTTAGTAATATCTTTATCAAGAACAATGGTTCTGAGCAGAAGATGGTTTTCATCAACCGAAATAAATATAAATGATCAACACCAATAATAATGCCCAAATCAGAATTTTTACTCTATGACAGATTCATGTAATAGACAACTGTCAATGAAAGAAAATTGACAGTAGATATCAGAAAAAATCCTATGACCTATGGACCTATGGTTAAGTAATTTTTAAAATCCTACATTATTATTATTAACAACTGTTACTGTGGTGAAGGCTAGAGTTGATGAATAGTTCAAATTCAGAACATACACAAGGGTGGTCTGAAAAGTTTCTGACCTAACAAAAATACAAGGCATTTTTCTGAAATTATTTTTTTTTATTTTTCAACAATCCTTGTAACTCTACATACTTCTCACAGTGATGCTCCCATCTCTGCAATCTGTCTAAAAAGAACTCGGTATTTTTCTCTGCAAAATAATTGCCGTGTTTGCTCACGTTAGACCTAAAATGTGTTCGAATCAACATTTCCAATGCTCTATTCTGTAGCCAGAAAGGTGATCATCACTCCGATGGTGGAAGACAATATCAGGCGGTGCATGAAGGAGCTCAGCAGGAGCCAGTGCTTGCTTTCCCAGACTTCACTCGGCAATTCAATATCACTACAGAAACGAGTTGCGTTGGGAGCAGTGTTGTCTCAGGATGGTGAAGGGGGACATTGCCCAGTAGGGGCCTAACAGAAACAGAGACCAGATACAGTGCGCTGGAATGAGACTCTTGGGAATAGTGTGGGCTGCTGACCACTGCAGACCTTATGTGTTTGGCAGAAGGTTCAGGGTACCCACTGACCGCATGCCTGTACAATGTGTGGGAAAGTTGAAGGAGTCTTTGGCTAGGAATACGTGTTGGAAGGAGCTCCTTGCGAAGTATAACATGGAAATAATACATAAACCAGGAAAAAAAAATGTGGTAGCCGATTGCTTGTCTCGAGCAATTACAGTAAATACAGTAGGAGAGGAGGCTGGAGATCCATCTAGCCAATTTCTGCGGGAGTGGACACCGGGAGATGAAGAAGGACAGAATGTGGCAGAGAAAGATGATAGGAAGGAATCTTCATCTAACGAGAGCTCGGAGGAAGGAAGACCAGCAGATATGGAGGAACTGGAGGAAATATAATAAATGACAAGAGGCAGCAGATTTTATGGAGAATGAGGACCACTGGATTGCTGAATGTTAAGTGTAGCAAGTATGGGAGGAGCAAAATCTCGACGATTTGGTTACTGCCAGGTGTGAGGAGCGACCAGATTTATAGTGTTGAAGGATGCTTCAAAGCCCGGAGAAACTCATCACCTTTACATTATCTGCCAATGCCATTATCTGGGAGATCAAGCAGCTAAGGCGTAGCGAACAAATAGGGAATCATCTGTTGCAAGCAGATGGTGGAAACCCTTCAGGAAGACAAACGACAAAAAAAGATGACCATAGCATATCACCAGGGCAAAACAAATCACCATGGAATCCTGGAGACCCTGCACACATTCAATACTTTTGGTGGGGGATGAAGAAGACTATCACGGAGGTTGTAGGAAATTGTGAAGTTGTCTACGCACGAAATATGACAGAAACAAGCCAAAAGGGAGACAAGAAGAAACACAGATTAACTGTTCAACCATCTGCAGATCGATACTTTCACATAGAGAGGATATAAATGGATAACCATGAGTGATATCTTTAGTAAGGCGGCAATGGTGCATCAGGTGCAGGAAAAGTTGTCAGAAGCAGTGTTGACAGCTCTCTGATTGTGGTTCCAATTCTACGGAGTTCCAGAGCGCATCACATCAGACGGTACAGAAAATTTCACAATGCCAGGATTCGAACTGAAATGAAGGACCTTGTTGTGACATAGCACCTCAACACACCAGGACCCCCCAAGAGTAGAGGAGGCATAGCGCGGCTTCATGGTACGTTGAGTGACCATCTTCAATTTTGTTTTCCTGCTGTCTTTCATTCAGTTACATCTTCTGGATCTATCTCATGGCTTTCAAATGTATGGAAACAGCTTCTCATGACAAATTTAATTGATCTGTGGATCATCTTTAACCAAAAATGCTTGCATTATCATCAGACTGCTTCAGAATTTTTTCGTATCTCATATCAAAATCACCACTTCTATATCTTTTAAACTACTCAAAACATCCTGATTTATCAAGGGCATCCTAATCAGAGGCATTTAATGGTGTTCTGCAACAGTTTTCTTCAAATGGTAACAGGAAATCAATACCATCCACAAATTGTATTTCCGAGGCAAGGATTTAGATATGTTCAACAACATTAAAAACTATGCTGTTGAATAAAATTTGTATTGTTGTGAGAAGAAAATCTGTATTAGAAGTAAAAAAATAAAAAGACGCCAATGAGGAGGCTTTTAACAGTAACTACATTGATGATGGTGCCTTTTATCAGTAAAAATTCATAATTTTAAAAAGTTTCTTGAAGAAAGTAAAAAAAATAATAATAATAAACAAACATATATTTTCTGTTCACTTACCCTAAGTTGAGGGTCATTCGAAATGGCACAAATCTGCCTCAGTCTATCTTGTAAAATGCTGACGAGAGCCAAGTACCTATGGTTGATCTTGTCAAGCTGCTCAGCAATTTCTTCTTCACCAGAAGGCCACTCAGATTCAGGACGTGAATCACCGTCAAAAGATGGCTGTGCTATTGCCACTGCTGCTCTGAATTTTCCCAGTGCAAGGTTGTATATCTGTAATGTTGTGTTAGTAGGGTCCCCTTTTTTTTTTTTTTTTCTTGTTCAGTTTCATTAAGTACATTAATATAATTTTTGTCCTTTCGTTCTCAAATTATTTTTATTTTGTTTTGGGAGCATGTTAATAAGTTGATTTCGGTTATATATACAAATACATTTGGTCCAGACCAGGGATGCTTAAGTTTAAATATTACTACGATTGAGGTATATTATTTAATATTTGATCAACTCTTATATTCAAACTATCAATATCATTTCACAATATTACTATTCATAATTTTTACTTGAGCTTATATTTTTTTTTTCAAATATAATCCCACAATCTTGCAATCAGTTTTATCGCCTGTACTTCCAATACCATGAAAAAAAAATGTCATGATTAGGCCGCTTTCTTTCCCACACATAGAAATTTACTGATTGATAAAAAAAAAAAATCTGTTACATTTCAGTTGTGCATTGAAATGGTTGAAGGCTGTCACAGAATAAGAATTTAACCATCATGACCATGAGCACTCATACGTTGCTCATGACCAGCTGCCTCCGAATTATTTGCTTAGTTCACCATTGCAATACTTCCGCAGACACCCTACAGCCCCGATTTAGCTTCCAGTGATTTCTTTTTCTTTCCTTGAATCAGAGAGACTTGTAAGGAAAGTGATTTGTCACCATTCCAGTTGTCCAGGCAACCTATGAACAATGGAAAAAATGCTGGCAATGGAGTGTTGATGCCTGAGGATCATATACTGAAAACTTTAAGTTCGTTGTTGTTTAATACATTTATGTTTAAGACTGAGACCAGTCTTGAAACTTTGTGAACACACCATGTATACTTTTTTAAATTATGTAATTGTTTCTCAAGAACATTATTTGAATGTGTTTATTGTTGATCCAAGATTTAAGATTTTGCTTCACCTACATGACTGTTGGTTTAATGAAAGAAACTAGCAAAAATCTTATAGATTCAATAAACAACACCCTGCATACTCTTTACCCAAAGTGAAAAAAGTATGAAGTTACAAGTTTTCAGGGTAGGAGCTTGGCCTCTTCAATTAAATTTTCTTGTACAATGTGGGGGTATAAAACTATTATCTTATTTCAAGACAAATCAGAGATTGGGACCACGACTAGACATACATCATATCTGAAATCGTAATGTAACTAGCTGATTATAATTAATGATAATCATGGGTCTATAGTTAAATAATTGAAATTCAATTATTTTATTTATATCTGAAAGTCTTTGTTTTATTTTTTTAAATACTTATTTATGTTAAAAATGCACTTGATTGTTTCAGAATAAAGCTAGCAATTTTCTGATGGGATTTATTTTTAGTCAGCCCAAATCAGATTTGGATAATTCTGTATCATCACCAGATATTTAATTATTAAGTAATTATACTATTGTAACTTCTTTTTAGGTGCCCATAATTCTTGAAACATAGAGGTAAGTATACCTGTTTCACATCTTTTTTTCACATGATGACTTGTACTACCAGAATTTTTTCTTAAAAGATTTTTTTTTTCTTTTGATGCAGGAACAATACACATTGTTACAGCTGAACATATAATTAGCATTGACATAATTATTATAAATAACTATGAATAGCAATTATTCATTATTTAATCGCTGATGAGATCAGCAAATATAAATATAAATAATGAAAATTCTTAACATCCCTGAACTGGACATCCACCAATAAATACTAGAATATTAATGAAATTACATAAAATCTACTGAACTGTTAGAATAATATCTTTGCAGCCAAAAGTTAGATTTCTATGCTATGTACATGTTCATTAATTTTCCTTACTAATGACAATTACTCATTAATAAGGATAATAAACAATTAATAAGTTGATTAAATAACTACTATACTTGTATATATTTTACAACTTTGTTAACAAAAATTGTTAATAATAATAAAATTAAATAATTTATTGAGTAAAATAATGTAGGCATAATCGAGCTTACTTTTGCTTCACGTATGAAACGACCACCATCAATGTTGACCTGTTCTAAAGGTTGAGTTCTTTCAACTATGCTGGTAAAAAGTACCTAAAAAAATAAAAATATTAGTACAGCCAATAACAAAATAAAATATGAAGAACAATTTTCTTAAAAGAAATACAATGCAAAATTTTTTTTTAAAAAACACTCAACACAGATCCGTTTAACCTATCTCCATTTAAAAAATATATATATTTTTTAATATTATTACACCAAAATAATGTAATTAATTTCACAAAAATTCTGATTAGGTGTTTATTGTTGACTGTAGATGTAATATGAGTAGAAAATTGTCAGGGGTGCGGTAAGTAATGATAAAAAACTAAGTAAAACTTATTTGATTTGTGCTGATGATTACCACTCTTGACAGTAACTTTGCACTAGTCATATGAATGAAGGCCTAAAATTTAAGCTAAGACGTCAACACAAATAAAATAACTTTTACTTGTTTGTGTATTAATACTGACTGCACCCTCAATCATCTTTTCCTCAACATACAAGAATTTTGTTTTAAAATTGAATTTTCAAAATAAATCAAAATTGAAGGCAGAATTCTGGCGCTGCCCATTGTCATGGTTGGTAGTGAATACTGGCAGATGCATTTAAAGGAAATAAACAGATCTTTTTTTGTTGCTACTGCATGATAGTCTAGTATGATGTCATGTCCAGACTACTCTGCCTAAAATGCTCCTGAAGCAGATGGACAACGGTTCTCGGTAATGTTTGTAAAATGTCATTATGTCAAAGAATTTTTGATAACAGTCACTCTCTAGTTATATGATTCCTTTACTTTGTTGTTTTTGTCATATGCGCCAGTCTACCAACCCACAGGTTGTCAGATCGAAGCACAACTTTTTTCAAGCACAAAATAAATTCACTCACAACATCCCCGGGCCTTTGTGAGGTCTGTTAGCCAATGGGTGGCACTCAAAAAAATAGGCGTGGGAGTGACGAACCCACCCTACGGAAACACCACATCAAGAAATGCGCGATGTATTAGGAAATACATCACGTGAGGATTTAGACCTCCATGGTCTGTTGCCCACATAATAATAATATAATTGAAAATACTAAATACCAGAAGCTATCACCAATTATTAACATTAATTTTGTCACCACCTAGTTAAACTAACAAATGTGAATAAAGCTACCTCATTGAGAATAATTTTTTTTTATATCTGGTCATTTTTATTTCTCTGAACCAGATCATAAGACTTTAATTTGTAAAATATGCTTCAGGTAAAATAAAAAAACTAATGAAATATTATTATAAAAAAATCAAATTTAATGTTAACAAACCAAGATTCATTTTATCGAATGGTGAAAAATTAATCATTAAAAAGAGGTTTTTATCTGATCTCTGGAAACAACTATTAATGCCCTAGTAAAATGAATTTCACATATGCTAAAATACAATACAATGTAATGTAACATCCCAGCATACATACATTAAAAATACATAAAAAATACATATGGGGGTAGTACAATATTACAAAAACAGTAGAATTTTAAAATATATGTTTTAACTTTAAAGAAAACAGAAAAAAAAAACAAGTAGTGAAGTTAAAACCAAAGTAAATAGTAGTTCTCATAAAAATAAATTAAGATGGAAAAGTCCGAACCCTACTGAAAGCAGAAAAAAAAAGTAATGGTGAAGATTGGTGGGGCAATAGTAATAGAATAGAAAATGTTAAATCTATTACCTTTGTTGGTTCAATATGGTGTTTACCATGAGAAACAGGTGGTAAGTTGTTCAATTCAGAATATGATTCATCAATAAACTTGACTTCTGTCTGATAAGTCTTCCCATAAGTGTCTAAGAGAGAATAAGCAGCTTCACAGCATCTCAATCTTTAAGACAAATCATAAATTAATGAATCAACAATGGAACGAAAAAATTACCAATTTTATCAATTAAAATAAATAACTTAATTTTGGTTTTTTAATTCAGGTAATATTGTTTAGTTCAAATAACCTGTCAACAAGAGAAGCACATAAGTTATTCCACCGTTGGGTAACTGCATTTACATCATCATCCAGCCTATCCATATCTGAATGGTCATGAGATCTAAGACGTTCCCTTGATTTTACAACCAATCTCCGAGTATTTGTAGCATCCTCAATGAGTTGGTCAACAACTGGCTGCTGAGCAGCTATAGAATTCTGTACCCTAATCAGGTCATCATGTACCTAAGATAAACAGAGCATAACAGCATGAAGTATAATACATATTCAATTATCATCAACATAATTAGACAAATTTATATTTCAAACAATAAATAAATCATCTATCTTTTTTATTATTTAAATCATATCGATAAATATTATATCAGAAATATATAATCTTAATTCTCAATTTAAAAATCAATGAAATTTTTTCTTTGAAATATAATTTGTACAATTAAACAACTATAAGTTATTCAAATAGGTAATAAAGAATACATTTTTGATCGATAAATAGAAAATTGTTTGTTATTAAACAAAGTTTTATGCAAATTATGCCCAAGTTTGGTTATTAGTTATTCATTTTAACATCTCACATTCTGTAAGGATTCCAAGTCTGAAGGCATATCTCCAAACGATGAAAGTTTAAGTTCCAGTTCTGAGACAACATTAGTAGCATCATCAAGGGCAGACAGAGTAATTTCAACACATTTGAGTCTGAAAAATAAATTCAGAACATGTGTACATTAATAAATATCATCATGAACTTACATACAACTTAGATTAATTGAAACATTAAATCAATAACAACATAAATTAAACAAAGCTTTGTACTGTTCACAGAATATGTTAAGTAGAAGTGGTATATAAATCGGGTAGACTAAGGATCAGACACCATAGTGCTCAGCTCAGTTCATAGACACTACGGCTATTCCACCCCTTAGCACTGAGCATTTCCATCAGGTTTTTTTATTCATTATTTAGTTTTGGTCCTCATGCTTCTAAGGAACTATTGTCATTTCTCAAAAGAAAGAGAAAAATCAACAATCAAACTAATAAATTTTAATAGTGAAAAGTTACAATAATAATATTTACAAGGAATCACATTTTAATACATTTATATTCATGATGAATTTTTTATTAATATTATTTTCAAGTATTTACTGTATTGTGAATCAGAAATCATCAATTGTGGAACATGACTTGTGGATTAATTTAATGACTTTTAACAATAAATAAATTTCCATAATGTATAGATACCTTTCAACAAATAAATGAGAATAGTTCCAAATGTGATTCCATTGCTGCAGTATGGCTTCTACACGAGACTGGACTCCAGGTGTCTTTCTTGTTAAGCTGTTGAACATTGATTGGAGGCCCTCTATCTCTCCAGTGAGACCCTAAAAAAAAAATAAATATATATACAAAATTAAATATAGCACGAAACTACAAGAAAATTGTTGTTTGTTATTTTAATTCATTCAGAACCAATCATAAGAGGTTAAACATGATAACATAAAGACAGAACAAAGTACTGAAGTAGATATACAGCAGGTATGGATAACTGTTAATTACAATAGTGGGAACAAATATTTATAGATTTAAACCAATATTCGCTTAAACATTCAGAAACTTACAACCAATACAATGTGCATGTCAAAAATAATGGTCAAGTAATAGACATAATAAATTTATTACCTATACACTATACTTTGAATACTCGAAAACAATTATACCAAGAAGAGAATATTTAGTATTTAGTTTTTTAGAATATAGTATAATGATAGACGAATGAACAAGTACAAACTAAATTTTAACAATATGGATGTTCCAAAACTGATTAAATAAAACACAATCTTATGGTAGAACAGTTATAGAATGCTAAATATTCTGAAAATTCTTCTTCAAATTTAACCACAACGTGATCTAGAAATCTCTGATCCAAATAAAGTTTTGAAAAATCGCTGAACATATAATTTTCACTAGGAATGTCAATAAACAACGATAAATTGAAATATTATAATGACAAAATAAATTGAAAAAATAGTCTAAAATATATATTTAATAAAAAAATGAGATCTAATAACTTGCTCCTCTTGTCATTTGATAGAGGTACTGAAAGCCATTCTTAGAACAGCACTACTGAGAATACAAAACCAACTTAAGAACCGCATTTCCCAGCACAAAACTTCCATCAACTCCTGTAATCCACTTGCATCTAAATTATCAGAACACGCATTAAACCTGAATCATACTTTTAATTTTGACAATCCTTCCATTCTTGCCACTGTCCCCAACCACACCAAACGTCTCATCTCGGAGTCCATTTACATAAATTTAACAGAGAATTCCGTCAATCATAAAGTTGATAAAGACTGCATCTCCCTTACATATCGACACATTTTGAACATAATAAAACCCTCATAATACTTCTTTTCACTTTTTTCTGCATTTCAGAAGCCCACTTTCTTGTCATATCTTTTATTCTTGTTTCTCTAAATTCTCACCTTTTCTTTAATTATTTTTATATTTACTATCCTTCCTGTTTCATTTATATTCATGTATCTTATCTTTTAATTTATATTCATGTGTTACCTTCTTAAGTGTACTTATATTAATTACTTTATTATTAATTTTCTATTATAATGTACACTTCTCTGTATCCCCACTCATTTGGTATATTGTGTTTCTTAATCACTTACACACATTGTATCCCATTATTTTATACTTTATTTTTCCTTAGTTTTTCTATCTATGAGTTTTTTTTTTTTTAAATTAATATCTCTTCTCCCCCTCTATTATGTATATTACCATTTATTGTTCACCTAATTTAAATACTTTTTTACTATGTTTACTTTAAAATTATTTTCGTTATTGTGGCATAACTGCCATCCCCACTCCTCCCAATACAAACGAGGCACTCTGTCTTTGACTGCCGTCAAACAGATATGCATTCTGTCTCATCATTTGATTTGAATTTTTTATTTTTTTTTATATTTCATCTCTTTATTTGTACTTTCTTTAATATTTCTTTTCTTATCTATCTGTTACTATTACCCTTTTCATTTACTATTTACGACCTTTAATTTTTCTTATTACATCTTACTTTTCATTTTATACCCCAGTTATTTTCCACTTATGTTTTTTCTTTATCCCTTTTTGTAACTATGTCAAGTGTTTGTATCTTTTTTAGCCCTGACGAAGCCCTGCAACGTGGGGCGAAACGTTGGTTCAATAAAATAGTATAATTATTTACTATTTGAGTTTTTTTGACCGCACCCGGACCATATTCTATTCAATAATAATAATAATAGTAATAAAAACTTAGCGAACCCAAATTAATGCCAATTGCACTCTACATACAAAGTGATGCACATCCAAACCAAAAAATACTAAGACAGTCTTGACACAATCCTCTCACCTACGTTTCAGTCTACCCATCAGATGTTTACATGTTAAGGGGCCTCTACATGTTGGCTGAGCCATGGCGAACTCAGACATACGCGAGCATGTGGATGGGTGGCTTGGCTTGGTTGGCCTAGGCTCGTTGCCGAGCCGTCGAGAGTCAGTTTTTTGGCCACAGATCAAAGGGGTTCGTGAGAGTGCTCGTGTAGCATCTACACCATTGTTCTTTGTCCAGTTGCAACTGAGAGCTGTTAGGAGGTTAAAGGTGGTTGTTGGGACTTTTTATAATAAGTTTTATATTTAATCTTATTTATTTATATTTAATTTCCTTTCATTTTCTTTTTTTGTAATAAAAATAATACAATCCAAGTGCAATGGCTGAAACCACTAGTACGTCCGCCATGCTTGCCTCTCTGAATAACACTGACATGTGGATAGGCCGCTCTTTGTTTGCCGAGCATTTGTACGAGCCTCCGATCCGTGGCGAGCGGCCAACATGTGGATCCACCTTTATGTTGGTTTATTGTTTATTAACTTTTTAGAGATGCATTCGTTAATAAGTTCTACAACCTTACAAGTTCATCTTATTAGCCGCAAAGCTATAACCTGAATTATATTTACTGGGAGCAGTTCCCTCAATTCATTGTTCTGTAGCTTTCTAAATTCTCTGGCTAACTCATCCTATTTTGGTCTGAATATTTTATGTAATACTTTATTTTCAAAAAAACTTAATGCACGGTTCTTCCCTTAGAGTAAACGGACACTTTTAACATCTGTAAAGAACAGTAGTAGGAACGATAATAGTTTTGTAAATTCTAACTTTTAGCTTTAGGCAGATGGCGTGAGCTAAGCAATTTTGAAATTGAAAAATAACAAGAATTTTCGGCTTTAACCTCACTTTTATTTCCATATCAAATTTTTTTTTCGTAATTACCAATTACTAAATAATTAGAACCTAAATACTTAACCCTTTTTACCAGTTCAAACGTATTTCCTCGACATTGCTCTTACTTCTACAGCTGACCATATATTTTGTTTTATCCATATTTATTTTGAGACCTAGTTCCTTAATATATTTTATCAATATAGTTGTATTTATTTAAATAGTTTCCTTATCCTCACCCACTAATACCAAATCATCAGCATACCCAAACAGAGATACCTTAAGTTTAACAAATGTTGATAAGCATAACATTTTTAATAATGTATTCTAATACTAGATTTAATAAAGTGATAGAGAATCGTCTTGTTTTAAACTCTACCGAACCTCAAACTTCTCAGAATAATTACAAATTCGAACTTTATTCCACATTCTGGTTATGCACATCCATACCAGATTTACAAACTTCTTTGGTATTCCCTGTTCAATAAAAATATTATACAGTGTCTGACAGTAGATAGGACCATAAGCCTTTTTGAAATCTATACAAAGCTGATGAACTACCACATTGTATTCCTTTTTTTTTTTTGTAATATTTGACGTGATGAAAAAATTTGATCAATAATTAAACAATTTCTCCTAAAACCACTAATTTCTTTTCTCTAATAATAACCTCAGCATATTCCTTGATTCGACTCGTTATATTAGATTAAGATAAAAGTAAATATTTTATAACATAATAACGGCATAATGGAATCGCCATGTTACAAGGTAAGCCCTAGAGGATGAATCGGATGTTATTCTGTCAGCTTTGGCTTTCTGAGCATTGCACCCTGTCACCAGGCGGCACTTTGAGCTTGCCCATGCAAGCACATCTACCCCACCATCAATGAGGTAAAAGCATTTGTGAGACAGAGATTAATGGCCTGCAAGCTGTGTCACGAATTTAACATGCAGCCTCGTTCCGAGGCTCCACGCAATAGACCTGCCAGTAGAGGAAAGGTCGGAGTCTCCTTACTTGCCAGCAAAGTCGGTACGAGGGCCTGTGTCTCCCTGGACACATCTGGGTTGACACACATGTCTCCTAGACAATCGGGAGGATCAGGGCATCGCCAGTCACCTAACACTTCCCTGTCCGGGAAATCTACCTCCACAGCAAGGAACCTTGTCCCCATTGTGATGGGTGGCACCTCTTGGAACAGTGGTTCAAATTTCTGGACTTGACCCTTCAGGAATGTAGCGACTTTGTTAATTTATCCGATTTGCACCAGAATTGCCTGAAGTCACGTTACTATGCTTCGGGGTGCCCTTCGGAATTCATGGCCTGTTTTGTTGCACAAGCATCATAGCATGCTGCATGTGCAAAGCTGAACTGGTTCCCCCGCTGCCGTGACTTCGCCAAAGTTTGTGGGTTATACCCGTGATATGTTCAGACCTCGTAATTCTCCTTCACAAGCACTTACGGGCACTGTCTGATTAATATTAAATGGGTCTAAGCGTTTCGCACCAGCATGTCTATTACTCGATTCTGGCAACCAATACTCATTCGTTACTGCCGAACTCGCTGTCCAGATTGGTGACCAATTTCAGCCCTTTGATGAGGGGATCAGTGGCTCAGGAGGCATTCCAGTTAATAAAGTCAAGGGTAGGATGACAGGGTTCACGGTAGGCTTCGGGTCACTTTTGATGATACCACAAAATTCAAGGTTCAGGCTCTCGTAGACAAACGGATACCTTCCGACATCCCTGGACATCTGGTTCCTTTAAATGTAATAGGAAATTTGCTGCACCAAGTCCTGGCCAACCCTTCTTTTGGGGTTCCCAGTTTCATTAACTTGCTCGTAGGCATTGACTTATACCCATCATAGTTACTGGTACCCACCATGGCTTTCGGGGGTCTCCTGCCGTCCGTGCAGTAATGATGGGGACTTACTCTGATAATGCTTCACCCACTGGCATCTCACTCCTCGTACAGGATGATGAAACCCTGTTCTTTGATGAACCTGGGTTTTTCAGGGTGGGAAGCAGTTTTCGATCTAAATGAGGATCAAAGAACTTTTGTATTTCATGTCTTCCACTTGACCTATCTCGCCACGGATGATGACAATCATACACCGAAAGACGAAGATGACCGTAAAGTTGCCTTTAATTAAGTTGTCGCATCCAAGCCAGGAATTGATTTATATTACCATCACGGCATATTTGAGGACTAGCTGGCCAGCGTCTAAGATAGAGAGACCTTTTTCACAGACACTAGGCGAAATCCATGGTATTCACCAATTTCGCCCAATGCTCAACCTGGATGAGGGAAGTAGCTATAAGACGAAGAAGTGACTGTGACAGTGAAACTTTCAACACCTCATGGATAAGAATTAAATACTTCATATGAGACTCACCCAAAACTCTGTCTTATCTCATATTATTAAAACAATTATTATCTATTAATACACTAACACAGGTTGCCCCTCCAGGGAATAATATTTGATAATAAAAATACGAGCATGTTCACTAATAAGCATAAAAAAGTCTCTCATAATTAACCTCCCTTGTTCCACACTAATTTCAAGAAAATTTCAGCATAAATTTGGGGTACCTGGAGTAAGGCACAGTGCATGCCCCGATGTAAACATTGTCAATAAATAATATCATTAATATATGACATGTACAACATATCATCCACTAGATGTATAATTAATTTTGAAAAACATCAAAAGTTTATGCACAACTAAGCATTAAAATGTGCATATCATATAAACACAAAAAATAAATCTAGTATTCAAAAATAAAGAAAACCTAAAGTAAAGATATCAATTTTCATACTCTGTTGCAGAGTTGGGCAAAAAGAATTCGATTGACGAGAGAAGAATACATTTTTATTCGAAGTTTACATTCGATTGACGAGAGTCGAATAAAAATACGACTAAACAATCCGAATAATTTTGTATTCAAATATTTGAAATATTATTTCAATTGAATAAAAAATTAGTTAAATACAAAATTATTCAAATATAAAATTAGTTGAATATAATATTATTATTATAAAAATTAGATTTTTTTTTTTAATTTCACTTATTTTTCACCATTTTGATTTCTAATATATTAGGGTCCTATTAAATATTTCTTAAGATGCAGCAAACGAAAATGCTACTGATTTTATGATCGCACACTTGTGTATCGATTTATTATAACTTTTCCGATCTTAAACATATTAATATCCTTTTGAATTTTCTAAGATGCAGAAAACATACAAATGGCTTAATATATATAAAGAGACCCTAATATAAGAAGGAACCCAAAGAAAAGTTAATATAAATTGATGCACGATTTTAAAAATAATAGCATTACCATTTTCTGCATTTCTTAAAACATATGAGAGGACCCTAATGTATTAGAATCAGTTGAAATAAATCGATGTGCGACCTTAAAATCTATATCATTTTTGTTTTCTGCGTCTTAAGAAACATATAAAAGAACCCTAATATATTAGAAATCAGAAAAGTTAAAATTAATCTATGCACGATCATAAAATATATACATACGTACTGCCATAGGCCTGTAATACAAATGTCTTTATGAGTATATAAATACAAATGTATTCGGAGAGTTAATCATTTAATTTTTTAGAATAAGAAATTATTCGTCCATAAAATTGACGAATAAAAAAGTATTCAAATGGTTATTCGAATTGTTTTTGTACAAATAATTGATTATTCATGTAAAATAATGAGGAATACAAAAGTATTTGTATGTTTAATCGTCTTTTTTTTTTCTGAATAATTGATTATTCCAGTAGAAAATTCACAAATATAAAAGTATTCGTCTCTCGACAATCGAATAATTCTTGCCCAGCTCTGCTCTGTTGTTATCATATTTATGCAGTAATCCAAAACGTTAAGAAAAGATTAAAAACGAGCTGTCATACTTTGAGTGAGGTTTCAAATTCTTTGTGTTGAACTATAAGATGCTCCAATGAATGAACATCCCTTGGAATGGAAGATGATAATCTCATGGTGAGGACTCTTTCAGCTTCTTCCAAAGCTTCTTGAAGATGTGAACATTTTTCTGTAATGGCACGAATAGCATTCTTGTTCTCCTCTAGAAAATAAAATAAAACAATTAATATCAAATATATAAAACTTCAAAATAATAGTTTTAATTCATTAATTTATCCTAAATGCAATATAACAGCAGATTTAAATTTTTTCTTTTTCTTTTTTTTTTTAATAACTGGAAAAAAGACTGATTGTTTAATCAAGTACCCCTGATTAGATTAGAAATGACAATCTTAATGGGTTATTGATATATTCTTAACTTTAACAATACAGCAAACTTAACCATATTTGCTACTTTGTTAATTAAAACTGAGAAGTCTAGTTTTGTTCTTATCAATTCATAATTCAATCAATCATGTATTAATTTTCTAAAAAGAATAAGTCAAGATGTTATTTTGTCTGTTTCAATCCAGATTTAAATATTTATACCACTCATTCATTACTTCATATAAATGGTATCCCATTATACATGTTTACACCCTCTACCTCCACAATTTTGATTTGATTTTTGTCAGGCCTTAACAGTGGCATGTGGTTTCAATTATAGTCGATAGTCGCTGCTTATTGCAAGAATATGGGCACAGTATTTTTTTATTTTGACTAATACCCTTTTCTAGGACTCAGGAGTAAATCCAAGAGATATTGAATAAAATTATTAACATCAATGAGGATTTTTCCAAGGATACCTCCAAAGATAAGTATGCATTAGGCCAAAGCGAAGCTGATAATGATGATATTATTGTTATTATTTCTGTGATAATTTAAAACATAAGACTTTTTACTTATTACTAATTTATTTAAACATGGTGCCTAATATTGTCTGATTCAAACTTAATTTGAATAAATAATTTTTTTAAAGAAAATGTGTATTTTCTTTTACCCATCAATATTACAAGTCCTCCTAGATATAGGTATATTAGATACGCCTGTAGACCTAGTGTTAAAAGATATACCACATGATTCAGTTATGAAATAGCGAAAATTAAATCATAATTCCCAAAATAGTATAGTTAAGGGGATGAACAAGTACAGTGTGACACCTTGTATTATTGGAATATTCGGTATTTTAATAAAGAAAGAACTGGGGAGGTAGCCTTTAAAAATTGTAGTAAGTGGGGATGACTTAATTATGTGAGAATATTATACACTGAATTTCCTGCAATATTGGAGATTATTGATACTAATATCTGCAGCAGTGTCAAGGCCATCATTGGGCTCCCTACCAACACCTCGTCGGTGATGTTATATACACCCAGGAGATATCGAAGATTGGGTCTGACCCGCTGCCAATGGGAGGCTCCTCTGCAGTATTGGTCCATTGCCCAACGACTGTCAATGTTCCGAATTCCCTATTCCAGTCTATATTTAGTTACGATGCTGAAATCGCAGCGTGTGCCGAAAGACTGGGTGTGGATCAGAGCTCTATGGCAGTTGTTGCGAGAGAATACATTCCAAAAATGGGCCAATTGCAGGTAGCAGGGTATTGGTGTTCGCCATTTTAAAGAGACCCCAAAAGCTAATAGATATGTGTGTGAGAAGCAGGTACTCTCGGGGTCAGAATTGGCGAACGCCTTGAAACTAAATATAAACTACGCACCCCTGCGTGGGGTCCCGGGAGCCAATGGACAGCAAGGAGAAGTTGGGTTCCTCTGTTGAAAATGTGGCAGAGAGTCTGAAACACCAGCCCATGTGCTGGGAAAATGCCCCCAACAACTCCCTCCTTATAACATGCCGATTAATGTCAAAAATAAGATATTTTAAACAAACATTGAACTTATTAAGACCATGGTACAAGATATTGCAAGGAGGAAATAGTTAATGAAAGAAAACAAGAGAAATACATAAAAAAAGATTTTTCATTTTTATTTTTTATTTCCCTATTGCTTTTCAACCCAGATATAAGATAAAACAACTTGATGGAATGTATTTATTCAATTTGACCAACAAAGAGATAGTCTAATCACATCCTTGATTGATAGCAAACTTCAGAAATATGATTATTTATTATACAATACATTAAAAAAAAAGTACTGATTGATCTAGATAAACTCAGTTTTTTTTTTATTAATTATTAGTGAATAGATCAGAAACCAAGATACCTTGCTGGTTGGCGAGAGCTTCAAATTCATCAAAAAGTCTGTTAACTTCAGCCATTTCCCTCCTGAGGCGTCTCAACTGAGGATCATTAGGGTCACCTTCAGCAAGAAGTTTGTCCGCATCCTCATTAAGTGCTTTACGTATGGCATTTCTCTGCTCAGAACCCATGGCAACAAACTGAGCTAAATCCCAAGACCTTACTACTCGTATTGTGGTAAATATCATATTTTGTCTAAGACGGAGTTGTTTTCTCTGCCAGAGTGCGGTTGTTCTATCAAAATCACGTGCTAAACTTTCAACAGCTTCTTTTGCTTCTTTGCTTGGTGGAGGAATTAAAAATACAACACCAGGAACATTGGTATCTTTAGTCGAGCCTATAAAAATATTATGTATAAATTAAAATACCCAACAAATTTAAAATAAATCTAATTTATTACCAAATTGCATTTAAATTAATTGAACTTAATTTTTTTTTATAGAAAATAAGAGCTTAATATGGGAAGGCTATAGAGGTGAGAACTACTTGGATATCTTCTTTACATGGATTTCAAGATTATTGTACAGCAGGATCTTTCTAATCCAACCACGATGGGAACAGAGGTAGGTCAGATCAACCAGAGAAAAAAGAAATTATGTTTTTAATGTAATGTAGTTTTTCCCTCCCTTTGTGTATTTGTATTAAAATATTTTCAATACAAAAAGTTTATAAAGTAGTTCATTTAAATACTTATAATTTTTTAAAACCTATATATGTTCTTCAATATATTTTAACGCAATCTCAAAAAGCTACTTTTGCAGAGACTTGACTAATTTCAAGATTCTCTATTTTGTTCCTCTAACCTCTATCCTTATTAGAAAATTAGCCATAAGAAAGAAGGGGGATTAAACTGAATTAGCGTTTTGAATGAAATATTAACTGTTAACTAGCCTTTTTCGGTGTTCCAGAAATTGGAGTCACAAAGTTAGATTAAACAGAGTCTTACTGGCATACATCATATTAGTGAGGTTCTGCTGTATATATACCAATATTGTTGATTTTATTGAAGTATAATAAAATATATGAGTTTAAATATATAAAAAAAAACCAAAAGATGCATTTAGTAAAGTATGATAATTTTATTTTATTTTTAAGGAAAAAGCAAGTATGGTACATTTTCAGTACTATTAAGTAAGACAGTGTTACTATATCCAGGGCCCAGGTTCAAATCTGGCTGTGACAGATAACTATTTATTCAGTTGCTTTAGCCGGGAGTCAACCCTGTAGATATAAATTCCAGGAGCTCTTCTGGAAAAACTAATCCTCTTTATAGTGAGTAATTTTAATTGAAAAAAAAAATGTGGCTGTTGAGCATGATCAGGAACAAATCACCTTGCACCACCTTTGTTTGAAAAACAGTACTTCCTGAAGAAGTACTTAACTTCTGACCCTTGATGGATAGTAGCAGAACACTCAAAAAATTTAGGGAGTCAAATTGAAATTTAATTATATTCTCATTATTATGTTTAGTAAGAAAAAACAAAACAGATAAAAATTTGACCTCTGTAAATACATTAGAAATGTGAATATAAAATATGACGTATGAGTATTTTTTCTTTATATCATTCAATTATTTATAACATTCTTTAAATTAAATTCAGTTTTCCAACAGTTATAGTAACAATGAATTAGGATAAAATTCTGAAATGTTAAGAATGCTCGAATGAACAAAAAAAAAAAAAAAAATCGAGACCAAAAGCTTTAATTTTTTTATTTCTATGAAAATTTTAATTTAAGGATTTAAAAAATGAATCTGACTTGCTTTTTCCTTAAAAAAAATTTTTTTTGTCTAATTTACTGGAAGCGTCTTTTGGGATTGAAATTTAGTATACATTTAAACTCATTAAATATGATCAACATTTTTTTGTTATTCTAAACAAAAAAAAAAAAATTGATATGGATATAACAATCCTGAAATCCATTTATAACAAAGCAGATATACTAATATCAAAAATGATTAAAATTATATAAAATAATTTTTTCCTCAGCCCCTATGGCACATTGTCCAAGACCCTTGGACACACAGTTTTTGACCAAAAACAGTTTCACTGGAATCAGTTATCCTGGGTCCATAGCCTCACCATGTAAGAATAAATTGATACTTAGTTACCTATTGGCGAGACACGCCATTTAGTGAGGGCAGAATTGTCATGGAGTATCCACTGGTCTCCTTTCTCTATTTCAACCTGGAAAATTTGAATTATCAATTAGGCTAAATGATAGTGATAATTCTTTTTATTCTCTAAATATAGATGTGATATTATATCAGCAATAGAAAAAATCACTTTTCTAATACAGTATGCAGTGATAAAAGAAGAAAATATCAGTTTCAAAACAAAACTTCTTATATAAAATTAATTTCTATCTCTAATAATCAAAATACACAATCCTAAATAATAATAGCTAATTCAGGAATCGACTTACGAGGAAACCGCTTAAATGCTCATTATCTTTCACTATATTTTGTTGGAAATGTCAATCTATATTTTATTGCATAAATTTTGTCCTAAATCAGGACAACATAATAAAATTTTCTATAAATTGAAATTTTAGGGAAAATAAGAAACAACATTGAACAATATATAATGTTTTGGGCTGCATTCAATTAACTGTTCATTTTATTAAAATTATTTGTCAAATTAAGAAAATCATTTTTAAAAATGCAACTATTCTCAATTCTATTTCTGTTTATATCCATTAAATTTTTTACCCTATAATTATAGTAAGAAAACTTCATGTTTCACCACAAAAAAAGATAAAAAAAAATATTCATACCAACAAATTAACAGACATTAATAATAAGCTGTAATAAGTACCGTATCTGATTTATAGTCACAAACAGCTGTAACTTGTATGGGTCTGACAACAGGCTGTCTTCTCTGTTTGATGGGAGCAACAGATTGAGCTCTCTCTGCCATTTGGGATAAAGCAGTTGATCTGCTATTCAATTCTTCTCTAAGCTCTTGCATACCCCTCAATAATCTTTCACCTTCATCCAGAGAAAATTCAGATGCTGAATAAGTAGTATTAAGGATTTCATCACGACTGGAGAGAAGGAAAAAATACATTAAATTTAATGTCTTAAGTTTATTATGTTTTAATGCTACTACTAAAATAAAAAAATATTTTCAACGCAATATTTAAAAGACTAACCTGTGTATCCAATCCCTTAGCTGTTCAAGATCTCTAAAGAAGTTCTGAACTGTGCGGGTTGTAGCAATATGTGTTTCAAGTGCCAGTGTAAATTGGAGTACACGAGACCAGGCAGATTGTAAACTTCCAAGAACAACTGATATTGCCTTAGAAGCAGGATGACCTTGAAGTAGTAATGATTCTCCTCTTTCTAGCAATGATCGAACAACAACTTCTGCTCTTTCCAGCTCAGCCATCAAGTTCTAATAAAGAATTTTTTTCAAAATCATAGCAATAAATACTTTTAATATGAATAGATCTTTAATTATATAAACAAACATAAATATGAATTCCAAAGAAAAAGAAAAAAACATATTTATTAAACTAGTTAACATTGAATAATAATAATTTTGTATTCATATATTGATGTAAATACTAAGAATGTTATTTCATACTTTAGAAGAAAAAAATCATAAACAAGAATTTGCTGTCATAATTGATTGGAAAAAATGAAGTTGGTGTCAGAAATAAAAAACCTCTGAAATAAGAAAATCAAGACAGACCATTGTTTACTCCATTAGTAAATTATATCCTCTTCAGTATATTGGTTCAACTGCATCCATCAGTTATTAGTTCTTTAACTCTCTGTACTATATCTTCATTTATTAATTATCCATAGTTGTAAATTAAATTAAAACTTTTATGAGCAAACAAAAATTTAAAAACCTAAACTATTATCTCATAAGGTACAATTATATCATAATTCTCCAAACTCAGGATAGAAAAAATATAGTATATTCCAAGGGGAAAAAAACAGTAAATAACTTAAATCACTGCAAGTAGTAAGGCTGCCCTAAGAATTGCTTTAAATATAATAACATACAAAAAATATGTAATTTAAGATTGGAGAATATTAATAAATCAAACATAAATAATTACTTCATAATACTGCTGGATGGCTGTTATATTAACTTCTTTATCACTCCAATCCCGTGCAACTTCTATTGATTCTTTCTCTTTTAACCATGCCAATTGGGTTGTGATTGATTCGAGGAAATCAACATAAGTTTCAAATTCAGATATGCGTTTATTAGAAAGGGAGAGAAGTTCAGCATATATTTTCTGAAGGGTACTCAGATGTTGCGTATACAATGAAAGTTCTTCTCCATGAAACTGACTCTGTGAATAGAAATTAAGAAAAGTTTATATATTTTCATTAAAAAGGATAAAAACTTATACATATAATTATAATAAATAGATACAGTGATTACCTAGTTAAAAAAAATAAATTAGACCAAAGTTTAAAAAATGCATTCCATATTTCAATTAACAATTTAATAAGGTTTGATTTCATTATGAACAAACCAAAAGTAAAATCCGTAAAGAAAGATTAGGACTAATATCCTTCAAACATTATTTGAACCTCGACAGTTTATATTATTAATCTATACTGAATTTTAGACACACCTTTTCCCAAAGTTTCCTAATACAAAAAAAGAATAGTTTAATAAAAAAAAATTTTTAATGTGGTGCGTGTGTCACAACTTTTACCCACAACCCTACTTGGAGTTCAAATTAAGTCTTGTTCATTTTAAAATGGCAACTTATTTATTATTAAAGATGAAATTACTTCCCTTACTATATTTTAATAAACAGGTTAAGTAAATAACTACTGTTAATATTTTTTCATGTTACCATCATTGTTATGAGGATAGTAAAAAATAATGGCTATTATCTAAACAAGCATGAAAACACAGAGACATTTATTCAAAAGAATCATTAATTAAAGTATCTTACTTTTCTATACTTACTATATTACTTCAAGTAAGATACTTGGGTTAATGATCATATCTTTTCGAAGTTCATATTCATGCCTTTTTTATTATCACTAACAATGAGAGATGTTTAATAATTTGAAATAAATAAAATTTAAAACATTTTAGAGGAACTTGGATGAGGAAATCAGAAGGGAAATGAAGTAACAACATTTCTAACAAGCCATCATTACTATTCTTTAAGCGGTCCCAATGGCTACTTTTAAATTTGTTTCTTGAAAATTTCTAAACTCATTTAAACACCAAAAAACAGTAAATTATCAACATTTTTGAGTTTTAAGCATGGATCATCTCATAGTCGTTGTTCTCTCCCTCCTCTTTTTTTGTGGATTCCCAGGACTACAAAATTTCTACTTTTCCAGAAATAGAAACTAATGAACTGAGTGCAGTAATAACTTAAATGTGGATTTAAAAAGAACAAATGTGTAAATAAATATGTTAGGATATAGCAGTATATTAAAACAGCAACCAAGAATGTAAAAAATAGATAAACAAATTAATTGAAAGAGATTGCAGAATTATATAGTTGATAAAGTCTTGATATCACAATAGCAAGAGGTCAGGTCAGATAAACATTGAAAAAGTGTGCCCAAGGTAGGAAATGACTCTGGGTCAGAATGAGAGGCTTGTATACACAAGGACAGGATGGTATCATAAATGAAAAAATAATACTAATCCTTGACAAAAAATAACCTCTAATTTATTAAGATAAGATGATTTAATATGATAAGTGCGCATTTTTCTACTTTAAATAGTTTATTAAATGATGTCATAATAATCTGAAAAGCATCCACAAAAAAATGATAATTTTACATAACTCTAAGGGAAAGATAAAAAGAAACAAGAAACCCCCTAAAAAGTACTAACTACAATTAATGAACATTGAATTAGACTCACCTTAGCAGAAGCACACTGATCTACAGTAGACTGAAATCTATCAATTTCTCTGTGCTCTCTTTGGTGATGGGTCATTTCAATCTTTGCACCTGAGAGATCACTACTGAATTCAAACTCTTGAAGCTGTTTCTGCAAAAAAATTAAATTATATTACAGTTCATGCCATGACTTTCTGAAACCACAGTATTTAATAATATGCATATCAATCAGAGAATAAACATCCCAACCAAATAAATATAATAAGTTAAAAATATATAACTAAATAGTTATGAATATTCCCATTTCAAAATAACTTACTAATTTTGATTTGACCCAATCAATAGCCTCTTGAAGAGCTCTGAAGTGATGGTTGGTATCAACGAGGCGTGTCTCTAAAACTGTCCGTGTTTGGCGAGTAACAGTTCTCTCTTCAACTACAGGGAAGGAAAGGGAAGCAAGACGAGTAATCAGTTTTGAATGGAGGGCACTTCGCAGTTGTACCCAGCGTGAATGTAATCTTCCCACCCTTTTATTCAGCTCTGGGTACTGATGATGTCCTCCAGCCTTGAGTGTTGACACATCCTGAAACCACAAGCAACATGTCACCTCATGAAAAAGTCAAAAAGAAACATCTCAAATCTTGTACTTAGTCCACTTTTGATAGAATATACAAGTCTGAATTTGATTAATTATAAAGGTCGTATCTTGCATGATAATCAAAGATAGTTACCAAACTGGTAGGATTAACTCACCAGTTTATCTGGCTAGACAGCAATTTGGGAAATGTCTGCTAAGCACTGACGTTTCATTTTGTTTGATTGAATTACTTTTTCTAGTTAGACTGTGTCATTTTTTTCATTAAATTTTAATTTTAAAATCATCTTTGTGTAAATTATTATACTCAAAACCCGACAATGTTTGTGGGAATTTGAAGCAGAACTGCTATCATATTATATTAATATTATACTGCTATTATTATATTGTTGCTCCACTTTTTAAACAGAAAAGGTTTTTTACTATAACTATTTTATAATAAATAAACAGGTTTCAAAAGCAGAAATAATTTGGTGTTTGCAGACTGTTAAAACTCATCAACAAATAGAGAAATGATACTGATGTGATGAATGTCTTCTGCTGGAGCAATTATGGGAACCTAATAGGATGGTGGAGCAGGAACTCAGAAGAGGCTCCACTGACAAGGCCGAACCTATCACTCTTGAAATACAAGGCGAGAAAATTATACCAGTGAGGAAGCAACATATCTTGAAATAAAAATAAACAGAAATTTTAACATCATCCCTCATGTAGGATACCTGAAAAATATGTTGATCCTGTCACTGAATGGATTGAACCGAATAGTGGGTGCTTTCCGGGGCCTCAGGTACCGCTTAACAATGACTATTTACAAAGGGGTGGTCCAGGGTATCCTCAGGTACGGATCCCCCGGGTGGACCAGAAAACTCACGCATTGACTACCTCAAGACCATGTCCTCAGGGAGGATATTGGGAAGTATGATGTGAAGAGGTAGGTGCTGGTATACTACCGGAAGGGCAGGCCATTTGTAGCTGAGGGAGTTAAGTGACAACCTCGTGATTGCAGCAGTGCCAGTTAAGTGTATAGAGACACAAGATATTATACTTACTCATTTTTATTATATATCATAACCATATATTTTTATTATATATATTATTTATCCCTATAAACTAAATAGTTATAATAAATAATTAATTCAACCATAAATCCAATTCCAGTTTCAGTCATCTCAGAACTCTTTTACAGTAGGTCTTTTTTGTGCCACAGTCTCCGTGGCACAAACAAAACATACTGGATGAAAGTTTTAAAAAACTTTCATCCAAAGCGTTAAACATGGGTAGCGAAAGGCGACATTTACGGCATGTTATGCTTCATTGTTTCAAAAAAGGTGATAGTGTAAAGAATACAATTGACAAGATTTGTACCATGTATGGGGATGATGCTAAAAATAAATAATATCTTAAATAGTAAAGAAACTTATGGGATACCCTAATAGATCCCCAAATCTAGCCAACAGAAAAGCATTGCTGGGTCTGCTATCCATATATATATTCATGAAAATATAAATACCTGAAAAAGAGATTGAATATTTTCCTCAATAGATCTCAGTTCTGATTCTATTGAATCAACTACATGTTTTGCATCTAGTGGATGTAGTCTGTCTAATCGCTTTGCTTCATCAGAAATTCTAGATTCTAGGTCGTCCATCCTAGGCTCTAAACGTTTACAATCCCTCGAGACCTTTTCTGCTAATCTTTGTAGCCTATCTAACCTGCAATGTTTAATTTTTAATAATTCCCTAGGGTATGGAGCTGTTACTAACTTAATCAATTCCAGAATCAAATAATATTTAAAAATTAAATGTTATTAATTTAACTAGGAAATGGAAAAATTTTATTACTTACTTTTTGAGCTCTTCCTGGATAGCATGATCACGTTCCTGATGCAAAGACTGAAGCTTTGACCAATTCTTTTCCAGAACATCTATGTGAAGTTCTGGTTCAATCTCAACTTCACCAGTAGATTCATACAATTTTTGTAAATCCCTATAGAGGGAGCTAAGTTTTTGTCTATCTCTTAACCTTGCTGGTACTTCTTCACTTCTGAATTTTGCTGAATCATGGGCTAAGCGCCTAAGTTCATCATAGTTAGAAGGAAGATCCTGAGACATCTCAGATATTTTCTCTCGAATCCAAAGGTGTAAAGAGGAGGCCACTTCACGGTATTCACTTGTGAGAGCCTGCGCTTCCTACAATGATTTTAAAAAAGTTCTTAAAAAATATGCTTAATTATAGAGACAATATTAATGAAAGTATAATGAATGCTTACATTATCATAAAGTGGATGTGCAAACGGAGGTTCAGGAAAAACATCATACATTGATGATATGTAGGTAATAATGGATTTCTCATCAATTTCATGAGTATCAACATCTGAAATAAATTCAAACTTATTAAATATATAAATATTGCAGAATATATAACTATATAAATTATTGTGGAGCTGAGAAATTTGCCGTCCACACGGATCATGTTGTCAGGGTGGATTTTTCGGCTTACAAATACAATGATTAATAAAATAAAGAAAAAATGCAAAAATTCTATTGGGGTCCTAAAAGGATATTATGTGATTATTTCGGACCATGGTACTACGAAAGTTAAGAATATCAGAAGCACATTAATGAAGCAGACATATATATCATTAAAAAATACAGAGATGCTCAAGTCAATAAAGAAGCTGTCAAAAAGGCAGGAGCTCATCAAAAGATTATTTCAAGAACATACTATTCTCAACTCTTCAAAAATAATAATAAAATAAAATGGGTGTAAGGCTGAATCAGGTAGAGCAGGGCCATCCCTCCTACTCACTGCAAATTTAAAAAAAAAAAAGATGACTCCAGTAACTGTAAACTTCATTGACTAGCGAGGTAGAAGAAGTATACACAGTAAAGTGAAATATGTTCAGTTCGCCAGAGGACAGGTTTCTTACCAGCATTAAGATGGACTACAGAGTGATAATCAACAAAACCAAAACCTTGAAGCATTAAAGTGATAAAGACCAAACTGTTATCCAAATAATGATTTAAAATGAACCAACCTTCAGGATCCAGGAGCCTAGTAACTCCAACCTTTTCGGCAGTGTAGAATGCAGTTTCAAGTCTCTCTCTGACAGTCCTCCTTCGTATTTCTCTCCATTCAGGTAACAGATCAGGCCTAGACAAAGAATACTGTGTAAACTAAACCATTTACAAAAATGGGATAGGCCAAGAAATATTTTACCCATTATTCAGTATTTTTAAAACAAGATGCATATCAAACCTGTTTCGGTGGATAATGGCATTAAATGCCAAACCATCTCTCCAGGAAGAAGTGAAATCACTGACTTTGACACCTGGATACTTAGCAGTCGATTTCTTTGCCCACCTAAGAAGTACATCTTTCGCTGAAACATTGGGTTCTTCACCCACCACTATATCAGATATCTGAAAAAATAGATAAAATAATTATAATAGTCTCCTAAGTCAATAAACAAATCACTTCTTAAAAACAAGGAGCCTAATATATACACCACAATTTAAGCAATACAATAATGTTTAATGTTTAATAAGATCTAAATTTATTGAATAGTAATTTCTTAAATTGAATAAGAAGGCCTATACTGTTAGAAAATCAGGTAATGACAAAATCAACATAAATAAAATATTGTGGAATTCATTTAGAAAAAAGTTGTAAACACAAAATTTGAAACTGTTCTGCACTCAAATATTATATAGTAGGCTGAATAGACTGAAAAAACAGAAGGATGATTATTTAGGACTGTAAATAAGGATATAACTAGGAGAGGTAACAGAAAATAATACAACTTTTTAATAAATATATATTACAATATCAAGAAACTGTACAAACTTTCCAGTTAAAGGGAAAACATTTTCAAGCAGTAGCCCAAAAGCAATTTTATTAGAAATTAATGAAAAAAATTATGCAAGGAGACAGTAGATGCGCAACAGAGACTCTGACAAAAAGAAATGGAACCACCTCAAACACAAAATTAAGAAAATAACAAGTAATGCAGATTACCTTGAGCAGTTAAAGGTGCTCGAATTTACAACATAGGAAATCCTATCACTTCCCAATCATTTATTATTTTTCTCTTTCATTCTTTAATAACACAACTTTTTTTCGTATAAAATATTTTTTTTTATTATTTATAATTGTTCAATGGTTAAAACATTGTACATAGTTAGGGGTGAGTTTTGCACGAGAATGTACTCTCCTCCCCCCCACAATTATAAACTATTAAAAAAACTAACGGAATGTTAAAAAACAATATGAGGCCAACTAGACTGATCTGGTAATAAAGAAATAATAATAACAAAATAATATATAAAGATAATTAACAAATGTATAGAATAACTAAAGAAAAAAAGAAACTAACAATAATAGTAAAATTAAATGTTTTGATTCTATTAACTTAAGTTACAATGAATGGATACTATAGTCAATAGTACGCCCACATGAAGACTTCCTCAAAACCAAATAAGGAGGACCTTCTACTGAGTGAAAGGAATCGCCCACAACCTATAGGTGGCTCCTAACTAGTGGGCTGGTCCATGAAATCAGAGCAGAAGTCACCTAATCCAATATGGACTACTATTTTATAAATTAACAGAATCACATTTAAATTCTTAACACACAGATAACAAACATATAATATTATAACTATATTATAAAATATAATTATGCTCTTCTTTCAGAGAGGTAAGAATTGAGCATACGTTAACCGAAAAAATCATCCAGATTGTTTTTTTATTTAAAGAAGAAACTAATAATTACAGGTATACTTTAAATAAATAAAAACTAATGCTTTCGAACCAGTTCCCACTTATTTCCTAATTTAAATTCAAGCCCATAAAAAAGTTGAGAATTCTAAGTTAATATTTTTGAGGAAATATTAAGAATATTGTAATGAAAAAAAATTAATGCAGGTATCTTTCTTAAATTAAGGAGAACAAAGTATGTATTAATAAATATATATATAATACGTAACGTAACATTTCAATCATTATTTAAATGCTTATAAGTAATTAGTAGTTTCATTAGATTATTTTCAATAATTTACTGGAGAGCTGGTTTGTTTTAATTGTTTAAATTCAGAATAAATATTGCAGTCTTAAATTTTTTAGACACTAATTTGGAATAAGGCAGTTTATTAAGGATGAAAAATAGAGAACAATTTAAAAAGAAACTATAATAGAATTGGAATATTTGGAGTAGAATCTTTGTAAAATGAAAAGTTGATAATAATTACAAAGGAAGGTTAATGGGATGACAATGAGTCAGTTATTGGCTTAGTAAGCTATAGATACACCAAAGATGGCAACCAAGTTGCGCGGCCTTGATCACTAATCAGTTGGTCTACTACTCTCAGTAAAATATCTCATTACTTTAACAAAATCTTTAAAAATTATCATAATTCAACGCGTTGTTTTTTTAAAATTTATTAGTATTAATTACTTCATTGCCAATTAGAACTCATAAATGAACCGGATATGGTACACTAGCTTTATAAGATCAATAAAATCTTCCACCATTTCAATTAGAAAGCATATATAGGCAATAAAGAGCATGATAAGGTAAACACAATTTATAATTCTAGTAAACAAAAAAGGAAATAAATCTCGAACAATAAAATTACCATCTTTTTTTAGATTAGATTAGCACTAGCAAGTTTCAAAACAATATCTCCAATCTCCCAAACAACCGATCAACTTTCAGCCAATTCAATTGAAGCATCAGTTACAACACAGCTAAATTAAAATACTAAACTTAACAAACAATTTGTGCAACATTACATATGAATACAAACTAAAAACTAAAAAAAGAGGGACAAAAATATGCTAAAAAAGGGAGATTATGGACGTGGGAACATCGAATTCAAAGATACTTCTGTAAGTGACACTAGATCGAAAAATATTAGACTCGTGTCTGTTATCCAAGCCCAAAATGTACTAATGTAATTTCAACAATCTTTTTTATCATCGTTATTTGCCTTTGATCTTAATGTGTTTAAAAGTTATTATACACGCACCAATCAATTTGTTTTTTCTTGTAGAATAATTTAAAAACAGATCGATAATCCTATAAAATAAGTTTAAATGTATAAAAAATCACGAAAACCAATAGGCGCTTTGAGTAATGTGGATATATTTTTTTAAAGGGAAAATCACGTCAGATTCTCTTTCAGCGTCCTTTATAATCCTCAAAAGTGAGTTTTCATAGAAATAAATAATTATGAATCTTCGGAGGATATTTTTTTCTGCCAAGACATCAGCGTTCACGTAAAACATAATGATTCTTTAAAATCGCATCCAAATCCAGCACAACTACAACTGTTGGAAAACAGAGAATTTAGTGTAGTTTAAAGGCTCCTAAATCACTACTAAGTTTCAAAAAGATTCTAGGAGTCGTGTTAGGGTTATTGTAATTCTTGTGATTTTTGTAAAAAAAAAAAAAAAACCAAAAAAAAAACCACTAAGACAAAAATTTTTATTTTTAATAGCTATGAATATTCGTATTTAGAGGTTTGATGATGTGGATTGGGGAAGGGGAAATAACATTTAATTTCTCTCTATAAGTATTTTATCCCACTAGGGTCCAAATTGTTTCAATTTTGTATTCATAGCACAGTAATAATATACCAATCAATTTTTTTTCTTAAGGAGAATAAGAAAAAAGTATTTCCGAAAAACCAAAAGTCCAATTTATTTTTAGCGTCCTTAAAATACCATAAATCAGGGATATCAATATATTGATTTGGCGACTAGCTAAATATGGGTACGATAGTAAAACAATTTGGATCTACTGACGTAGCAAATTAAATTAAGTAAAATATATTTTGATTTATATGAAAACAAAAGGTTTGTAGGACAATTTGTGTTTACCACCCACAAAAACATTAGGACGAAATTCATCAGAACTTTCCATCACCTAGGGACTTTATGAGCAATATTAATTCTATGGCACATTTCAATTTGATTTATTGCCACACGTGGAACAAAACAAACGATAAAAAGAAGAACTGTAGGTAATTTTCTCATCCTTAATTCTTTCCTTTGAGGGAAAAAAATTAATTGGACACCTTCATATTTGTGTTCTGAGTCCCAAAAAACCAATTACACCAGAACTTTCCACTCAAAGCTCTTTTTGAACTCAACTTGACTGGACTAATTGCCTTACTCCATGAGTTACTACATATAAGTGGGTAACTAAATATGAATTAATAATATATAAACTTAGTTACCTAATTAAATGAAAAAATACTATATATAAAGATACAGGTCGATCAATAAATGATAAATATAGTAATTGGCTGTATACCGAGTTCTGATATACTCAATAAATAGGCACTTCTACTTCTAATAAAAGGTGCTTTTACACATCAGCTAAACTATGGTAGATTCTCACAAGAGTGTGGATGGGTTATTTGGATTGGTTGGCACAAGTTTAATTTAAGTATTTTTTTTTCAATATCTCATCAATCAAAGAGAGCTTTCTAAAATGCTAGTGATCCACACATTTTTACTAACATGGAGAGTGCGTGGTGTGTTCTCATCGATTTTGATCAACATTTTTTTGGTGATTCTACTTTGAAAAAAGCTTGACCCATACCCAACCATATCAGCCAATGGGCCTTGGTAGCAGAGAAAAAAAAACCTTGGAACTGCATTGTTTTATATCTCGAGTTTGGAAAATAAAATAGACTTGATACTTTCACCAAAACAGATTAAAGGAGAAATGCAAGAGTTAAAACATAATCGCTTTTTAATTAAATAAATTATAAAAATGTTTAAATAACTAATTAAACTAACCTCTTACATTTTGTACCCCAAAATTTTTTATAGATTTTTTTTTTCTCGATAATATTTTCAACATAAAGGTTTTTTGGCGAGCTATAGCAAAATCTAACAATTTTTTTTTTTTTAATTTATTGGATTTAAAATACATTATATTTTAACGTTTGAATTTTTCCTTTAATCTGATCTAGATAACAAAATTTTTAGTGGAAGAATCAAGTCGATATAATTTTCCGAACTCGATATACAAAATGAAGTTTCAGGGTGGTTTAATTTTTTTTGTTTACACTGTTCTCAGTGTACATTGGATGATCACATGGTTAGATATGAGTCGATTTTTTAAAAAAATAGAATCACATTATACACATAGACAAATATATACTCATATAAACATTGTGTGTATGGGTACTTAAAATTCTTTGCCGATATTCGCGTTTCTTTTTAAAATAGTTTGCTCAAATATTTCATAAAAAAATCTAAGGTAACAGGCCGCCTCAGAAATACAGGAGTGTGTGGGAATTATAAATGACCAATTCGAATCTTTTAACAAAACCGTTTCGACTCCTTCTAGTAATCGATTTCTTTGAATGGTTTTTTTTTTTACCTTAATCCTTTTTACTTTATTACTATTAAAAAAGAATAAAAAAAATCCCAAAACCTAATGAGTGCTTAAACAAAAGCATAATTTTATTTTTAAACAACACAAATTAATGTTAAAATTTCTTTATTAAATTTCAAATAAATAAAAAAGATATTCAACAGCCGGTTTTAATCCTCATCGAGGTTGCCTCCCATTGTTCAAAAGTAAAATAACAATTTCTAAACGGTTCGAATTACGCTTTCTTTATCTTCTACGATAAAAAAAAAATGTTGCTTTAAATATGTCCATAGAATACTTAACCCTTTCTTTTAACACCGCGGTGACTTATTTATTATTAGAGTTGTTCTCGTTTTCTTTCCATTATTTTTAAATATAATAAATATAAAAATCAAACAACCTAGTACCAAGTAGTGGTTCTAAATAAAACAATATTTATAAAATGTGAAGATGGTCGGGGGATGTGGTCAGCAAATAAACACCGCAATCCCCTCTTCTCCACATATTAATCTACTGTCAACTATCAACAACTCAATATGTATAAAAGTGTGTAAATATAAATTTGAAATATAAAAGATAAAATCTTTCTTAATATTTTATTTTTCCCAAACCTTATTTTATATTTTTATATCACAGTATTTTTGGACTTAGTCACCGGCGTCTAAAGGTCTCAGAAATTTAATTTAAAAATAGAAGTTTCCCGACGGCATTTTGATCCTGTATATATCTGGTTCATGTTTTGACTAATAATTATTATTCGACTGAGACCATTCTTGGCACTTTCCGTCCCATGCCACCGTAGATCTGACAAGTGCCGGACTTCCTAACTATCTAAGTAAGTATTCGTAAACTCGTGTTTTCTTATTCTTTGTCAAATTTCCTTATTTTGAGTTGCCTATATTTATATCTTAGTAATTAATTATTCAGAATATTCCTTAGTTGCGTAATTAGGATTAATAAGTTAATCGTTATTTATTTAATGAACAATATAAAAAGTTATTGTTTCCATTATTCGAATTATTCTGCCAAAAATAAGTCATTTTCTAGAGCCAAAAATATTAATTTTGAACAGCGTCTGTGACGTAGTCGGCGACATCAGTTGGCCGAAGTGCATTGATTTGCTAGAAAATCATTGCAATTTTTTGTATGTAAGTTTTTCGTGGATAAATTGGCTAGATTATGGGCCCCTTGCGAAACCCGTTAGGCCAATACCACAACCTGATAATTCAATAAAAATGGTCCAATAAAACATAAGAAGAGCAATGAATAACAGAAAAATATCAAAAGCCAAAGTTTTTTTTTATAGAGGAATGGAATAGAATAGCTCGTTCGAAGTAAACTATTTCTTAAAATTGTGGACAAATAATCACTCCAATGAACTGATTTGTACCTAGCTAGTTGCAGAAAAATATACAGACGTTCTGCAAAAGCAGCTAACATTGTATTTTTTTTTTAAGTTAGTTAAAATAACAATACCATTTATTGAATATTTAAATCTTAGTAATGTGTGAAAAATAGGAATTTATGTTTCATTGATGCGGATGGTCCATCTCTCACCTCTAAATCAACCAATTTTCTTTGATAACACACAAAACCGAAGAATTGATTAAATAAAAACTATTTTTAATAATTCCTACTTTGTAAATTTTTAAACGTTTTTTCTTAGTCCAAGAGATTATAGCTAAATTGAAGTTTTTGATGTAGAAGTAATATTTAAAGTTTGAATTTGAGACGAAGTAAAAACACCTACTCGAATTTATACAACTCTTTAAGAGTGCAGCAGTGTTGGATAGTAATCATTACATGAATAATTTAATTACATCTTCAATTGGACTAAAATTATTCTAATATAACCGTAAAATGGTCCAAAACACCACAAATTATTGTTTTTGAAGAACAATCACTGTAGTAACTGTAGAACACAATTACAATTACTATAATTCTCGATTATAATTACTTCTTGATGCTAGGTAATTGCAATTACAATTTCATGGGATTTAACTCTTATATGAATTCAGTTTATTTGAAAAACTTCTTAAGAGCAGAAATCCTAAAAGTTAATCTGAATCGATATGAAAGAGCACAATCATAAAATCGATTTTATATTTATGTTCAGCATCTTCGAAAAAATATAAATCAACCGTAATATGTTAATAAATACGCCAGCACGTAATCTTAAACTGGATATAATTTTCATATTTAGGAGCCATTAAAACAGATTTTTTCCGTTTTAGTTTTAAGTATTTTCAATTACAATTACATGTAATTGGAAAGTAATTGCAATTTTCATGAAGAACCATTACCCAGACACCAAAATCATTCCAAAAAAAACCTTAAAATTTAAAACATAACTAGGGACGGTGAACTGATACAATGTTTTTATACCGATGCGTTATGCCATCGAAGTCCTTCAGTATTCAAACAAATAAAAAACTATAAATTCGTATTTAATTTTTTTTTTTTTTAACTCATAAGCATTACTGCTATCAGGTTTAGTTTGGTATAAGGAGTTGAGCATCAGGGCTCAAAACTATTAAATTCATATCTTATCCAATCATTATCAAGTCATATCCAAAAACTTCGAAGAATCGTTAATGCTCCTTAATAAGTCACCAATAAAATTTTACACTAAGATCTAAAAAGAATCAACCAGAATTGTCAAACAATAAGAGAGTGGTTATAAAAAAAAAATCAAACAAATTTGGTTTAGTTTTGTAATTAATGGATATAAATGAAATGTTAGTTAACGCAAAAAAAAATTGAATTTTTGAAGAGACTTTTCAGTAAAGGTTATTATTTATAAAAAAAAAAAGTTATGTAGATTTGCTTTTTCTAAATATAAATCTGAAATATTTCTTGGACTAACCAAAAATAAGTTTCAATTAATAAAAAAAAATTTAAAAAGTTCTAAGTTAATTTTATATAAGATTAATAAAAAAAAATCATAATTTTTTTTCTGCTTGTATTTTTTTTTTTTGTATTTTGTAGTATTTTTTAATGTATTGTATATATGCTCGATCATGGATTGATTAGTATGCTGTGTATTGTAGCAACCCAATGCATTTGGGTAGCATTTCTCTCTGTCTTTCAAAGATCTCTGTATGCCCGGAAAATATACCATACATCATATTCGTAACACATGCGTCAGAGAATTAAATAAAATTTAAATAACTATGATAAGTGTATAATATATAAAAGTGAATAACTTCATTATATTTACAGATCCAAGTAAGAGAGATAGGATTAGAAATCTAATAGATAATTCGCATTATTTTGTGTCAAAATAAGTGACATATTTATAACCCCGCATTACATATGGTACAAGAGGAGAAAGAAGTCAGTTATTTTAACCCCAATCTTTAATTACTTTAATGAAAACTATTTATAATTACTATTCCAAATTGACGAGTCTGCCAATAATAGTTAGGGAAGGGTGGGGCAAAAATTAGCAATTGTTAAAATTAACAGATAAAATCGCCATGAATACGATATTTACTTATCAATGGTTCATTCATGAATA
>NW_027110435.1:776170-776664 GCF_000696795.3 Halyomorpha halys
TTTTTTCTAGTTGTTAGGACAAAATTTCATAATCAAATACCATAAATACTACCCACAGGAAGATAAACGTTATAAACTACTTTATAGTACATTAAACTATCTTAAATGTGATTGCTGGCAAACCCCAGTACATACAATTGTTCCTGAGATATAGTTTTTCATAAATCAAAATAGTCCAGACAACTAAAAATCATTTTGTTAATTTATTTTGACAAATATCATTAAAACTACTACTCCTACGAAGATAAGCGTCATAAACTACTTTATAGCACATTAAAGAAGCTTTAATTTGAGTCTTGATAGAAATCTGTACGTCTCATCGTTCCTCAGAAAAATATTTCCTACAATGAACTCACTAACTACTAATTTTGCAGTATATATTTCATGAAATGTTACTTTTTAAAAACCTTTATCTCCGGAACTAATAAACGTAAAAATCTATACTAGGGCTCATGTTTTAGCAAATTTATTCCACTTTAAATGATGTTCTATTA
>NW_027110435.1:778789-780387 GCF_000696795.3 Halyomorpha halys
AATTGATAATGGGGGAGCATACATAGGCTTAAACCTTAAGTTGTTTAGAAAATAAGTTCTCTAATCTGAGCTGGGTTAATAATGTGTATTAGATTTGCTCAACACTGAAGAAAAAAAATTTTTTACTCATTAAAAATTTGTCTTAATTTCCCTCCCCCCCCCTACTAAAATGATAATTGCATACATAATGAATAAGTGGTCAAAGAGGAAGTATAACCTTCTTCTTTTTTGTCGATAGTACTTCTTGCCCAGAGGACACATGAGTAGTCCTTGTAACACTCCTGAGGTAAATTCTGCCACCGGATCCTCTACCTTCCATCATGCCGGTCTCGACAACCTGCCTCCTCACCCGCCGCTGGGTTTCCAAGCTATCCCCTCTCTGCAACATCCTTCCCGTACCTGGATCAAAGGAGCGGTTACACTATATCCAGATCGTGATAGCCTACTTCATAACTGATCAAGATGTTGGAAAGGAATCGGGCCAATAATCGTCAGTCATTTTGTTTGTTAGCGAAATATTTGTCCTGAGAAGCTGAGAAAATTTCTATTGTAAATTCAAGATAAAATTAAAAAAACAAGAATAAGGGAAAAGAACTAACTAGTATAAATATTGAGGTAAATCAATGTAAACGAGTAAAGACAAAAATAACAAAAGGAGATTAAGCTGACTAATAAATAATCAAATTAAAAGGTCCAATATTTTTAATCATTTTTTCCATCAAAATAAAACAAGCATTTTTAATAAAATTTACACCATGACCATATGGAAGAGTATAAAACAGATTTTTGCCATAACGCTTTAGGAAAGTAACAATATTTGTATGCATTCGGAGGTGAGAGGACGAGGTCAGGAATGAGCGGAGCGTTGTCGAAGATACCAAGCTTTTTAATGGACCGCGACGCCAGAAGAAGAAGGAGAAGAAGAATATGCAAGGGTTTTCAATTTTATAACGGGGAACTTTTTCATTGAAACAAAAAAAAAAAACATCCAACTGTGCAACAACGCTAAGATTCCAAGTAAAAAATTAAGGTGGGTGGTCCAAATACTACTATATAATACATTCAAAAGTGGAATAGTGCTCAATTTCTTGAGCATATTTTAAAACCAAGGATGTGTAACAGATACGAAGCCAAGCAGAATCCATAGCTACCTTGTTAAAACCAGACACAAGAAAATCCACTTTTTTGGCAAATCACATCAGGAATAAAAAAAAAAAAAGCTTATTATTTATAATTGCTTTTGCTTGCTCAGACTATTCAGTTCCATGACTATCGCTCTTTTTTTTTTCCCGCGTTCTCTCTTGCATTAGTCATAATAACTAACTCCCTCACTTACTTCATTCAATTATCCCATCTCGAATAACTAAAATTAAGATAAAGCGAATTTAACTTGTAAGCAATGTAATAATGGAAGGTTTTAGGTGACAATGGACACACGGAGATAATTTATAACGCTGACACGTTCAACCTCGCACACCAGACAGAATCATAATAAACCTCGCTACTATTATTACTCCCATCACTTCAAAATCGAAAATGTAGCTCTACACAAGTATCTTTAACTATATTATAATAGAAAAATTCAGGCTGTGATCATT
>NW_027110435.1:780774-781894 GCF_000696795.3 Halyomorpha halys
TAACAAGCATATATAGCATGTTACATGTCAGATATAAGTTAATTTAAATAGCTAAAAAATGGCACTCCTCCCATGTTTCTACCTTAATGATGAGTGGAGCTATTTGTATTTAAAAACTAGCCATTTACAATTTAAAAAACTATAGAGCTATCATTTCAAAACTGGTGAACATAATTTACCAAAAAAAAATGGTGGCGAGCTCAACTGGTCTTTGTGTGACGTCATTCTCCATTTAACAGACTAAGTAACAGACTGTCAGCCATGTTACATGTTATTTCGTTTTACCACGGCCAAAGAAGGCATTTTTTTTCGATTTAACATGAGTTTTTCCATTTAACACGCTTTAACATGTTAAACTAAAGATCATGAATACCCCTATTATAATAGAAAAATTCAGGCTGTGATCATTGTCAGTTTAAAGTCTGGAAAATTAAGGCTTCGTATATGGACTGACCTCTCTTGAATTGTAAACTTAAACATATTACGACCTTAATGAAACGTTTGAGGGGAAAGATCGACTCACGTCTAAGGGCACAGGGCATTGGAACATGGAACTTAAGATCATTATACATCATAGGCCTGGAGCTTTTAAGGAATTTAATTATAAGGCACAGAACTACAGCCTAGTGTTTTTGGGATTGAGAACTAAAAAGCAAATAGATGGAAGCAAGAATCATTTAAATTTTACAATATAATAAAATAATCTTAATTTTTTATTATCTAACAATTAATGAAAGAATATGCAAACTACATACCAGTGCCCTTACAGGAATATCAATCTGAAATGGGCACATTATGTAAATTTACCACGACTGGCCAAAAATATGGTATCTCTACAAAAAGATATGCTTAAGCAAGCTTGGCGATCTCCGAATGACACCTCAGCAAGCACAAGAGATAGGAGCTGAAGTGCTATTTTTAGAACTTAAAAAACGTAACATCCTATCAGGATAAGGCGTTGATAAAGACAAGCTTAATAACCACGAAACTCAAATGAAGAATAAAATCTAGCATGTATTAGTTCTTCTGAATGAACCGATTGATATATAAAATAGCCCAATACACGAGAAATGATGAACAGGCTTTCAAAGGAGTTGAAGGAGCAATCATTAGCAAGTCG
>NW_027110435.1:782929-790196 GCF_000696795.3 Halyomorpha halys
TTTAAATACAGTAGTATATTTACAGTTATTACATAAATAAATGATGATTGTTTGATCCAGATTACTTTAGTAATTGTTAGCTACTATTATAAAAAGTATGATTTAATGAGAGAATTTGTCCGTTTTATCAAGGGGGCTTTAAATTAAATAAATGGACCAAACATAAGATCTCTTCAAAAACATCCAACAAAAAAACAACTATCGGGCAGGTGAATTATGTGCCTAAAACGTTTGAACATTATTACTTTTGAAGGTATAAGTTCGTTGTATTTTTCTTTTTTGAATAGTTAGGCATTCATCGAAAAAGGTCGATCGGCAATAGGTTCGGGTGAAGAGTACACTTGAAAACAAACAAGGTCCCTCAAAATATGTTATTAAACTTTTAAATATTGAAAAATAAAGCAGCAAGACACAACAGGTGTTAGTTAAAAGTCCAAGTTGGGCAACATAACGGTCAGATCATCCATCCATTCCTATCGTGATGGCTATGCCCTATACACCGTGTAGCAATAAGGTAAGAGGACATGCATGAACATCCTAAGCCATATGCATTGTAGTTCATTTGAAAAATGGAGGAATTATGACTGACGAATATTAATTAGCTGAGAAAGAATTAATGGTACCATCCTACAAAATAAAATAACTTATAATAAAATGAATGAAATAAAGCAATGAAAACTATTCAAAGGATTGTAGAAATTCGATATATATGAGACTTTAGCAGGAGCGAAAACAAAAGACAGGAAACTCATCGTACGTCATTAAGGTAGACCAATGTTATTGTTTTTCTTCAATTAGGTAATGTATATTTCTTTGCTCACAAAATAAAAAAAACAATAAAACAAAAGAAATATTCCAGCGCCACATACTAACAGTAAATAGCTAATTCAACACCCACAAGGGTAACTAGTGGTGATCAAATAAATTTTGAAATCTTTGACTACTTTCTCATTTGTTTAAAAGCTTCTCAGGTTGTCAAGTCTTCAATTGTCATGTTATCATTAATACCACAGTGTGTGATTAAAGTCTTCATTGGTATTCGTACATCAGTAGAGTTACGGGAGAGGTAATTAATCTCAGTCATAGGTCAGGGTATACCTTCTTGATGTCCACAACTCTAGAAGAGGAACCGACACAACCACAAGAACTAACGTCAAGACAGCGACTGAACGATTCGCTTCGGGGAATGATCGGATAGATTCGGAAAAAGTAAAAGTGGTTGGTGGGGGGGAAGTGGGAGGCATTTCAACTTTACAAAGGGATGACGTAACTCAATTCCCTGTGAGGGAACCTTTATAAATAGTTAGACAATATTGTCTTATAGCCTTCGACTACGTAACCAAAAAATTAAATACTTTAAATTGAATATGATATCCAGGAAACTTTTCAGAAAGAAAATATACAGCACAAAAGGAAATTGTTACTCACAGATTTTTTTTTTTTTATAGAAATATATGGGAGAATGTTCATAGCTTTTAAATTATAAGAGGTTTTCTAAATAAGAACCCATCTAAGGCAAGTCGGGGTAAGTGCATGAGGGATTTTTGCCAAATTTATTTTGTTCTTAGAGCTACCATCTGAGGTAATTTTAAAGAAATTGATGAATTAATTTAAAATTACCATAGATGTTAACTCTCCCAACAAAACAAATTTCAGAAAAAATCCCATTTATACACTTGCTCCTCGATAAATACTTACGAATCACGAATTACCTCATTACCTGATATCAAATTAAAAAAAAAATTTAAATATAGAAATACCATAGATAAAATAATTGTTATTTACCTAAAAATATTAATAATTAATTATTAATATAACAAATGACATGTTTTTATCCATTAATATACTTAGTATTTCCGCATTTAAATTTTATTATAAAGCTTCAATGTTTTCACCGTCTAAACTATTATTTATAAGTGGATTCCATTCTTAGCATTTTAAAACAAGAGTTGGGATGAAATTGGAATTTTGTTAACTTCTTAAACAACCGCCCCAAAACCAGTACGATAAAAAAATTCGTATCAGCTGTTAATGTGGCTGAATTTTAAGTTAAATTATCTCAGAAAAACGCGGGGTGTAGATTAATTACATTCTTTGCAAAAAATGCAACACACGACAAACATAGAACAAAACACAACACCACCAGTATACGCGAAACTTGGAATGTTATGTTACTATGTTAACGTATGTTACTTTTCCGGTTCTCATTAGTTAATCAGAACCGGGAAAGTAGCATAACACGTTTGAGGAGTTTTTCTTTATGTTAAACTACTTTGTCTTCCTTATAAAGGCATAAAATCTGAACGTTATACTTCATACTATTGAGATAAGGGTTGAAAAAAAAATCCTCAAAAAATATATATTTTTTTCTTTTATTTCTATCAAAATAAGTATTTAACGATTATAAAGTATCATTAATTATAAAGTATTATTAAACACGAATGTTAAATAAATTTTCTTGAATTTAGTATACATTGTAATTCTAATCAGTCCTTTCAGGATTGCATTAACGTTAGGTTTGAGTAAAATCAAGATGAGTTACGAATATTAACCTGAATGCGGACATAGCCAGGAAAAATTGAAGGGGCTCCTTTATTTGTCCCCTTCCAAATAAAAGTAAACACTTTTATTAAAACATTTTAGGCTATATTCTTCAAAATAAATACTATAACTCATTTCATTGCATAAATTAAAGTTGAAAAAAATATATAAATATATTACAATGATGAGTAGATATAGTAGACCATGGGTTATACATATGAGAAGATGATTGGGGTTATAAATAAGTTTTAACGAGTTTTCTTCACTGATCATCTTATCCTCATACTAGTATTTTACCATAACCAAAAATAATTGTCTGTCTTCTAAATTCTGCCTCTCAAGACCAATTATCCCTTTTGAACTCCCTCCTCTCCCCTTACACCCAGCAACGATACCAAAAACACTTCAAGAGGATTATTACCAAAAGAATAAATCTGCAAATTATGGTCTAAAATGCACTTATGATCCAACCATATGGGAAAAACAAGACCTTATTTAAAAAACTGTTTGTATTCCAATGCCTCATAAAACCCATAGAACATTTCCGACAAGAGATTTAACGAAGTGCTGAATTTTATTATTTTAGAACGATTGTTAGTTCTAATTTTTTTTAATACCTATACAACACATTCCTAGTCATATGTTCAAACCACATCACCTGTTAATTTTCTTCCTGTTTTTAGGGGTGACAAATTACTTCAAAAGCTGTTTCTTTTCTAACTCCGATCTTATAATACCTGTTTTCAAATATCCTATACCAAAGTCAGGTAGGTGACTTAGTTATATTTCTCTAAAGACGAAGGCGGTGTTGAGATGTTAAAGGAAATGAGTGAGCATTGTTAAAACGGAACATGGTCATTAACAAACCCAGCTTTATTAATGAACAACCTACACAATGTCACTGACGTTGCCAAGGTGATCAAGCTTGGAAGGCTGGCCCGATCAGGCAAGGTTGCCTGAGGACCAAATCCATAACAAAATAATAACAGGGACAGCGGCGTAGGCAGTTTTTTTTTTTTTCGTGGGGCGATTTAACAAGACGGAGGAAATTGTCATTTAAAAAAAACAATATTAAACAAAAGTATTACTCAAACCACAAACCCTGTATCTGCGAGGATGAAAATCAAATTTTATGGAAAAAAAAAATATATATCCACTTGATTCTCGCTACTGAATAAGAAGAATTATTTTTTATATAAAAAAGGGACCCAATGTTCACAGGCGCAATTCACTCATGAATTGTTCATGGCACCCTTCTTACCATCAGTGACTAGAAAAAGTGATACCAATAAAATATTTTCCAAAAATATATTAGATATAATCTCATCCTTGATAAACAAGAGAGAGATGTACATATAATGAGGAGTGTCAAGAGAAAAAATGATAGTTAATTAAACAATAATGGAAAAAAATCTAAAATTTTATGTTATAGAAATTAAATAATATTGGTATAAATTTTAACAGGTGCGCGAAAATGCTTATACATATACCTAAATCCACCTATTAACCTAAATAACCGCACAGTTGGTATTGCTATTGGTGTGAGGAAATCGTTCACTTATAGCCAAGCTTATGGCGAGCTTATGGCCAAACCTAATCGCCTCACCTAGATGTAGCTAATCTGTCCTTAAAAAATTACGAATGTCAACAGTAATTTTGCGGAACTGCCATAAAAGAATATAAAGTGACCGGAACACTGGTTCATAATGAACCCTAATAGTAGTAGTCCATAAATATAAGTTTATCAAATTCATTATGCAAGGACAAATAATTTGTTATTCATAACCCGCAGCGAATATTACTAGGGACAGAATTTACGTGCAGTAATAAAACAGAAATTTGAACGGCAAAAACTAAAAATGAGTACTAAGCGCCCAAATCCTGCAATAGTAAACTTCATTGATTGGAGAAGGTGGTCGGGGGGTGCGGTCAGCAAAGAAACAACATAAATAAACAAAAAAAATATTTATTTATGCCGACGTTTCGACGGCATAAATAAATATTTTTTTATTTATCTACGGTCTACTATCTACACCTCATTAGTAAACTTTATTGTTTGATTTATATCAATACACATAGAAAGCTTAGCTAACCTTGTCTGAATCGAATAAAACTCCTTAAATACTCTTTACATTTATGCAAGCATAACATAAAAAAGTAAGCCACGCTGATTTAAAGCCTAAAATTTTGTCTTAGCTATCAAGTAATAAGTCAATGTAAATAAACTTTAAAATATTTAATAAGTCAATGTAAAAAAACTTTAAAACATTTGATTAAAAATGTATTGATGTAGAACAGACCAACTGATTTTTATTTAAAATAAAATACACAGGTAATATAATAAAAAAAAATTTAACTATAATACATAAACAATTTGATTTATATAAATAAATTAAATTCTTACCATTCACAAAAAAGTCAAACAGAATAATGGACGGATAAGGATGTGGACTAGGTCCAAAAAGAGCAAAACATACAATTTTGTGCAGAAATAACTCAGAACGCGCAAAATTGTAGAAAAATCCAAAACGAACAATTTATTGCAGTATAAAATTAGTATTTTTTCCATAATTCAAATTTCTGTAGTAATGTCAGTGATATTTTTTATTGTATTCGATTAGTCTATCTAGTCAACTTTTCAGTAACTTCATCACATCATTAATTATCATGATGACTGAATTCAAGAATAATGAGAGGTGTGAAGTTAACACTTCCAAAATTTTATTTGCTAAATCTGAGTGATAAGTATAGAAGTTACAATGTTTACCCGAAATTTCAATGTACGAATTAAGAAATACATTTGGACGGTAATGGTAAGGTAGGGTCTGGACCCCAACAGCCCTGTATAGGATTACAGCCGGATAACTGACTGAAAAAAAATGTGAGAAGTCTGAATTATGTCTAGTCAGGACAAGTCTTTATCCCAGTACTTCTGTCAGTGACAGTAAGTCACCGGACCAATAAGCCTGATATTGACACACCCCTCCCCCTATTTTGAGGAAAATGAGATTCTACTTCGGAAAATATTTGAAGATTAGGTTGCTGAAAAGTATATTTTGTGGCATTTTTATATTATATTTTCTCTTAAGATCTTTCAAACATCATCTAACACTAAAAAATCAGAAACCGTAAACAACAAAACAACACTTACACTATATCCTCACAAAATGTGTGGTGTAGGAAACCTCCTGTGTCCCGTTCGTACCGGTTGGGAACATACCTTAACCCTTACACCTGGTGGACATTTCCACACTAGTCAAAAATTAAAAAAGGAAATACGGATAATTAGGGGACGGATAATAGAGGTTTCACTTTATCATTAAAAGCAGGACTAGGCGTTTTCAGCCGAGTAAGTTGTTGCCTATACGAGATCGTGTGGTTGAGTTTAGGAAAAGCGATTCACCATGGAAAAGGTACGCACGCAATTTTAAAACATTTTATTGATTCTTTGATTAAATTGCTATTTTAAGGTGTTTTTGTTGTTATAAAATTTAGACCGATATAAACTATATTATACGTGAAAATATAATTACTGCAACTAAATAATTACTTTTGTGTATTTTCTCCTAGATCTTATTAAATCCAGAGTTTTACATATAATTTTAGTAGAGATGACCAAAAAGGAGACATCCTAAAAGAATTCAGAGAGATGCAAATGGATATACAATTTTCATTAACGGAAGAAAAACCTATAGGAACAAGTAAACGTCAAACTAGTGAAAGCAAATTATAAGACGTGCTTTGAGGTTTTTCAAGCCTTTTAGCAGCGGTGGGAAAAACTTTAAATAGGTTTTTCCTGTTTCAAATACTCTATGTACGATGTTTCGATAGTGTTCTCTTATTCATACCTCAGAGTAAAAAATAGGTTTAAAAATGTCAAAATTACAAACGTGTAGAATACTTAATACAAATTATATATAAGTCAAAATTATAAACAAATAGAATACTTAATAAATAAATTAATTCAAACGGGTAACAGCAACTAAAATGTACTTAAAAATTGTTAAAAAAATATATTTCTATTTATTGAATAAACTAAACTAACTGATTTTTTCTGCTGGCCCTAAAAACTGAATAACTTATTGTATCTGATTAACCTATAGCATCTCTTGTCAGGGACATTAAATTAATAATACAAATAGTGAAGAGGAGAGAGAAAGAGAGATGTACAAAAGAATTTCTAAAACATAACATAATATGGAGGAAAACTTTATTAAAAACAACAAAGATGGGTTGCTTTTTTTATACTTTTTTTAATCTCACAATACATAGGCATAACAAGTAACAATAGATAATAATAGAATATGATTTTTTTTTTTGTTTGGATGCTTTGGTTCTTGTATCTTTTTTTTTTCGTCTGTCTATACTTTTTTTTGTTAATCCTTCCTTTTTTTCTCTTTCTTCCTATCCTATCCTTTCCCCTTTTATTTAAAAATAAAAATCTTTTTTATTCTAAAACACAACATAATATGATAATGATAAAACAGAATAAACCAATCGAACGATCGCACAGTGCGGCGGTAATAGGCCAAAATTAAAGTAGGTACATATATGTTTACCGGTTTTTAACCGTAAAACCTATTTCACAGATTCATGTTGTTGAATAAATAAGTGTTTGTAAACAACTAGAAAGCTCATTTTATATTTAGATGACTTGAAAGGTAGGCACTGGATGAATGATGCATCAATTTCTAACCAGTTGTGATCTGACATTTCTCAAGAAATT
>NW_027110435.1:790954-794919 GCF_000696795.3 Halyomorpha halys
AAGTAACTACTAACGTCGGAAGGCGGAATTTCCGTCCTTCGGAAACAGACCTCAACTTTATTATCATGGACTTTAAACTTATTAAATAATGAAGTTACACTTTAAGTAGGTAAACTTTAGTCCAGTAGAAGGCAGATAATCATTTTTGTTTCTTTTGAGGCCTTCGATCATGTTAAAGAAAAAGAAATTTACGTTTGCACAGAAGCCTAATTACACACCGTACTTTGGCAAGTAAGGAGCCAAATCTAGGATAAAAGAAACATCGACTTCTTTCATACGAAATTAAAAAGTATTAAACGTAAAAGTTTTTCTAAAACTGGAATGTATGTCGCCCAAAAGGGCACGGAGACAAACACTAACAAGTTAAATGTGATTTATAAAAAAATAAATAAAACCCTTCCATATTGGTTCGCCTGTAAGACCCCTTACCATAGTATAGCCAAGCCTTATTTCCTAAAGGGGATTTTATTAACTTAACGATGGTACAATTGGAACTTAATTAGTTCTTGAGTAATTACTTCTAATTCACTGGATTAGAAGTAATTACTCATTCTTTTAAAAAACACAAAATGTCCATTTAATCCTTTTCGGTAGAGAATCGGACCATGGTTTATATTTACTTCTTTGTTGCTTATGATATTTACTATTAACCATTAATATTGTCCATATTGACGGGTAATCCTGTTATCAATTTACTTGCTGAAACAAGTTGATTTGATTGTGTGCGATAATTTTTCTCGTCAAAAAATATCTCATGGAATTAAGTATTTATAAAATTTTTCTGTCCCAGCCAGATTCGAACTCGAGTCCTTGGAGTTAGTAGCAACGCGCTTTACCCCGTGGCTACCGAGCAATAACCGAATAAAAAAATAATATGCTTTGAAATTAAGAACAAGGATATAGAAAACTGTTTGAATTAAACACACGCACTAGGGTAAGTTCACCAGTTTTTGAAAAGACAGCCTTTGCATTTAAATATCAAGAGTTTGATGCCAACAACCATTTCAAAATTGGCGCCAGTTGAAAGCTGAGGGTTGGGCTTACAATTGGGATCAATTTTGAAAACGTTTTCGAAACCAAATTTTTAATATTTAAAAACAAAAGTTTACCTGTCAATAACTACACTCAATTATTGCATCAATATAGCCCAATGAAAACTTATATGAACGCACACATTGACAATAAATACACCATTAACTCATAAAGTTCTCCAATATACCCACAATTATTGCAGATTTATTTTGAAATATAATATAGACGAAAAACCTGCTAGATACATGGAAATTCCTGAATTTCCCAACGGATGAAAATTCAAAATACTTTCTAAATACATTATATTAAATCACCTTTCCATAAATAAATATAATACTATTTTCAACTTAAAATAACTTGTATTCAGATTTAATAATGTTGGAAATCAGTTTTCTTAGAGAAGTCTTCACTATATACAAACCTACGTATTTCAAAAATAAAAACCACATTTAAAAAAATTAGAAACTGAATCGTAACACACAAGAAAATTTCCAAAAACCAATTCCATCAACCAATAGCACTATGTACTGTATTAATTTTAATATAATTTAATAACTATTCCTCCCAGTAAAATTCCTAATAGATTATAAACCCAATTCCTCGCATTAATATTCCTGCCATATAAGTCATAATTAAAAATAAATACCATTTCAGACCTGCTCTCGACTCTACCCGCAACGAGTAATAGAGAGAGAGAGAGAAGAAAAAAAATAAGAAGCATATTAAAAGACACAAAATTAACCCCCATAAATTTAATTAACCGTGCGAGAAAATTAAGATTTCCATTACACCAAAAAAGGTCTCAAAACGAAGTAGTTGACCTCCTTTCGTTAATTAGTAACTAACACAAACTCTTTTGCAATTTACTAAAACCAAAACCAGACATCAACAACAATCACAAAATGGAACCAAATAGTAAATGATACTATACAATTTCCTAAACGCATTAAAAAAAAATGTCTTAAATATTCCATAATAACAAAAATGAGATAATGATTAATATTATTATAATAAAAAAAAAGATTAATCAATCACATTAAAAAATATTGCAACATTATCTGGATTATTTAGTCAAGCCAAAAGATGTAAGATTCTAGCGTCAGAATGAAACTAAGATTATAACATTTGTAGACGATTTAATTATTTCAGGATTAGAAAATGGAATTTAAATTATGGGAAGATGTTATCAAATATTTTAAAAAAATAAAAAAATACGGGTTAATAGCAGCTGAAATATAATACAAATAATTTAGATCATAAGTTTTGTAAATAAGGAAAAAATACTGCGTCGATGGTGATGCTTGCCTGATCTGGTTCCAGGCTAAGGTGGTCCTTAAAACTAACAATACAAAATTATTCGGGGTATCCTCTAATTTTTTTATATGACATAAAAAAAAAATAAAATAAAATAAAAGTAAAAAATTCCAGATTTTTTAAAAATATTTTAGAGATTGCAATTGAGATTTGAAACTTTTATCTGATTTACGCTTATTTGATACTTTTATAAAATTCAATGATATTGAGACACCAAAATTGTATCTAATTATTTATTAAATTACAAAATTAGATCGAAAAATTATCCTTCAATTTCATTTCATTCAGGATCGGGTTCTTAGAGGACTGTAGTGCCATAATAATAAAAATAGAATCTATAGTATGTATAAATACATAAGTATGGACGTATATTTTATGATCACAGTGGAATATCTGATAAAAGAACCAAATCTGTTATAAAGGTATCTTACAGTATATTAATAATAAATTATTAGTGTAAGAGCCCTCTGAAATGTTTTAAAATTAAAAAAAAATAATATTCAGTGTTTCTCACAGACTAAATTCTTAACCCATATATAACTATTACTTTTTTTTATCTCCATTAGAATCTTTATCATTTATATTTCTTTTTTTTTTTTGTTTGTTTTTATTCTCATTTTTTTTTTTAATTTATATTCTATCTGTATTAAAATATTCATTACCAGACACTTATTGTTTATTTTTATTTCTAATATCTGCCATACGACATATTCCTTAAACTGATTAAAGTTAGGAATCAGTAAATCAGATCGGCATAATTTTCAACTTTCTGAGATTTCAATACCCCCATTTTATTGACCTCAATGAACCCGATCTTCTGAATATTTTAGTTCCTTGACTTCTATATCTTAGTTTTTTTTTTTTTTTGTTAGTAATAACAACTAAATAAATTGCATATACATTTTTTATATGAGTATGTTTTTCAATATCTATTTTTCAAAATGCTGAAATTTCCGAATTTAAACTTTTGAAATGTCCAATATCAAATTAAAGTACATCAAACAAACTTTAAAATGAGACATAAAGCGTCCCTCGAACACAATCTGTTGTAAATCTACGACCATTTTACGAATTAAAAAAAATCTAATTCCGCCATTTTCCCAATTTTCAAAAATCAATATTAAAAAACTACTCTTAAAAAATGTATTTTTTAGATATTTAGTTGAAATTACAAATACACAAAAAATCAAGAAAATAATGGTTTGAGGCCTTGTGTAGTTCATACAGAATGACGATTTTGTTAAAAAAAAAAAAAAAAAAGACTTTTTTTTTACCACTACTCATAAGTGGTGATAAAAAAAAACTAAAATTAAGTTTGAAAAAAAATACAATTAAAAAAAAATTATTTTTCACAGAGTAGATCAAAATATACAGTTGCCAGTTCTAACAACGCATTTCAGACAAAATAAACGAACATTCAAACATTATTCACGCAGGATACTAAGCCACAAACACAAAAATAGAAAAATCGTAAATCCAAAAGTCGAAATAGGTATTCTTAATGGGTCTATTAACCACAAACGCCAATAAACAAAACTTATAAATAAACATTAACATTACAAAATTAGAAACCGACATAAACTGCTTATTACCTGCTTATTTCGGACAGTGGAAGAAGG
>NW_027110435.1:795800-800936 GCF_000696795.3 Halyomorpha halys
TTTTCCCTAAGACCATTAATACTTATTTATTAATTGTTCTCGTTTTCAGAGGTTACATTATAATAAAGTAATTAAGTTAAACATTATTTTTTGGAAAACCAACTCCCATTTTTTTTGGTTCTCAGAATCTATGTGAATCGTGATCGAATCCCTTGAGAGCAAATTTTAGAATCGAATCTTTAATTAGATCTCCGAATCAGCTATCCAGTTCTAATTACAACGATGGGTTTTCCCCCTTTACAATCGCAATAGCTAAATATAATCGGTCCATAAGAAAAAAATAAAAATGAAAAATTAGGCTACAAAATATTAACTTGAAATCAACAAAATTTAATTTATATATTAATGGCATATATTATTAATGTTCTTGAGGATCAATAAATGACTATATGGCGGAAGTGCCTGTTCTTATTGGCATCTTAGTTGAAATGTTTTGTAGTGGCTAATTTTCTATGAGCGTTTTTTTATTGTTTCATTGATGAACTTGTGTGAGCTCCTAGTAACCATTTTATTTCTTCATGAAATCCTATTTTTTTCTTATCTTAATTTATTAATGTAAATACTGATAACTTCTTTCTTCACTGTTAATGGTATAATTATATAAACAATAGTTGTTTTTGTTTGGATCCGAGGGCAAAAAACTACTTACGGTTATTATTGCCATGGTTAATTATTAATTATTCAACTAGTATTAATAAGTTTCTATACACAATAGTTATTAGATAAAACTAATTGTGAGCGATAATGAGTAGGAAAGGAGGTTAGCTGGCATAAAGTACACATTATTGGTTTTTCAAGGAAATTGCTAATGGTGAAAGGGCAACCACCTTTCATGGCCGAAAATAGAATCAGCATGGGAGCAGTTGTCGTTCTTTTTTATTTTTTTTGTATTCTTATTACTTATTTATCAGTTTTGTTTATAATTGACAGACAATTATTAGTTTATCAAATTTGAATGACATTTATTCATTTTTTTGACATCCGATTTTTTGTTCTTTAGGCAATTCTTGTATTTTTTTTTCACAATAATTTCTTTCATATAGCATTTGAAATTGTTGTTTCCTATATTGATTACTTTAAATGAATAAACCTTGAATGTACGTCTGTTTTGTAGAAAATGTGAGGTTAGAACTGTTTGATCTAGTTTATTCAAGTTTTTAGTACAAGAGCTCAAGAGAAGAAAAAAGGCAGTTATCTCACCCCAATTTTTGATTACTTTAATGAAAACTATGTATAATTAATAGTCAAAACTGATGAGTCTGCCAATTATAGGTAGGGGGAATAAAAAATGGCGGCTGTTTCAAAGCGATAAAAAAAACTAATATTTCATTCGGAGCTCTATATCTTAAAAAGTAGGAACCACAAAAGAAAACCTAAGAGAACGTCATTTAAAGAAGAGTAAATTTTCAAAAATATGAGCCCTAATAGATTTATTTGCGTTAAATAGTTTTCGAGATATAGCTTTTTAAAAGGCAACTTTACATAAAAATGTTATATGGGACGTATTGAAAGATCAGTAGTAAGTGAATTTATTTTGAAAAATTTATATCTCAAAAACCATTTGACGTACAGATGTCGTAGCACTCAAATTAAAGCTAATTTAATCAGCTATAAAGTAGTTTATGAAGTTTATCTTCGTAAGAGTAATATTTTACATGAAATTCGCTAAAATAAATTGATTTATAGTTGTTCGGACAAATTTTCATTTGCCAAATTCATATTCATATGAAGAGACATATTTTCTTCCAGGCTCTTGTACTATTTTTGCTCTATACCTGTGCAAATGGACACAAAGGATTCTCCTTATTTCTCATCAGATGGGAGGGATTTCATAATCTACATTTCATTAAAATACATAAAGTTCCAGTATTTTCGAAGGTGATCACGCTATTTTAGTTAATGTTGTTTTCGGTAGCCCCTAAAAAGTTTTAGTATTAAAAAGGAATTATATGGTCTTCGTAAAAGATACCACATAATTCCTTTTTAATTTTTTGGTTAAAAATGTGTGGATTTTGCTGAGATGGTGTTGGTATTTGCCTACTAAGAAGATCTTCTTTCTACTTTTTTTTTTTTTTTTTTTTTTTTTTTAATAATATTCACATGCGGTTAGTTAAATTTAGCAGTGTTAATTTTGTTAATCTTTAGGGACATAAGGTAGCGAAGTGAACGTACACTCCAGAATGAATGGATCTTTGCAAAATGTTTTATTTATATCCTTCCCAGTTTGGATTCCGACTCGAGATGATGTCCAAAATGGTATCTTATATGGTAGGATTTAATAGTGGGGGAATATTTAATTATTAAATTCTGTCAAACTTATCTCGTTTTCATAATCCTCCGTTGGTATCGCGATTATCATGATCTAATAATAATTTTAATAGAAACAGTATATTGATGCATATTTTAGGAATAACTGAATCTAAGTTCAATGGAAGAACCCATGTTGTAGCCAAACCTCTGGATATAATTTTTTTTTCATTAAATTGAAAATATCCTTTTTCAAGCAATTAATTGAAGGAAATGCATGTCGTGTTTCATTTCTGTGCCCAATTTATTCAATAATGGCTTTTATTTTTGAAAGTTAATGCAATAATAATTAATAAATTAACAGCCCATTAATTAACTAATTAGTAATCAGACTATTGATCAAGAACTCAAGAGAACAGTCTAATCTTAAAAATTGAAAATATTAATTTTCTTTCAACACCTAATGTAGGCTTATAAAGCACCTAACCTACCTTCCAAACAGATCCAAACAAATAATCAAAACTTTCCCGTTTCACTACAACTTCACCCACAAACCATAAATAATGGGTAATAAAAAATCAAATGAATTTAAATAAATAATATTTAAATTTAGATCAAAGTTAATTTGATATTTTGATTAACATAAATTGCTTTATATTAGAATGTATAAAATAATAGTCTAAAGCGATGCCTAGTCAATCAACGTCTCTACATCAAATAGCATCAGAACCCAAATCATCATGGTCGGACAAAATCAATCTTCCCATCAACGTTTTGGTTGATCCATAAAACGCTCGCCCGTCAGATTAGCATTTCTTTGTTATCAATCCCGATAATTTTAAGATGAACTGTAGTCTTGAAAGAATACTCGCATAACTTCAACATAGAACAACAACAGTCATGGATCTTTCTGAAGTAAAAAATATTTTCTGAAGTGCTTTCATAGTTCAATTTCAAGTTCAAATGTAAGTGTGTGATAGTTTCCATTCGATTAGAAGCACACATTGTTCTCCAAAGCTGATGTCGAAGTCGTCCTGAAGCTTACGAGACGTGGTCAGAAGGGTTAAAGGGATATATGTATATTTATATTTGGATAGCATACAAATGGTATTAGGAGTAGTGAACCAAGTGCGGCAGGACATTTGTATAAATGGAAAAAAGAATCATAACAGGATATTCACCCTGAGGAACACCTCGCGAGAGACGTGGGTGTGTTGGGAATTTCAACTACTTAGGAGCCGAGAGCAAAGAAGAAAAGTGAAACCAGCTTCGAGTACTCTTAGATAGGACAATAATGTGAAGTTTAGAGAAAGGCCGTTTTCCACATCAGTATTTCTGCAAAGTCATTTTCACGTACCGAGTCATCCGAGACCGGAATAGGAGTCATATGTAAGTCTTGGCAACGCCCAAGTTTTGTTTTATGACTCGAATATAAGTAATGTAGTTATATAATGAAAAATATGGATGATTCTCGAATTTTTATCCAAGTGGCTCTAGTCGAAAATAGTATCATGTAACTTAGAACTTGACAGGTATATCATTTTCAAATACGACTGTGCCAATTTACAAATTATCAATGATGTAATATCAAGTGTAATAAATTTCTTTTAATTAAAAATAAGAAGAAAAGTCTGTAATCAATAAAATAAATATATATGGGAGAATATTCAGTAATTAAATTACTTTCATGTAAACCATAAACTATAAAACAATAGACACAGGCTCAAAAGAGTATATATCTGTGAAATCAAGACTGTGGCTGAAAGATGACTAACGCTCAACTCACTCTTCAGTAACAGTCTTTTGAAAATGAAAAGCATTTAATAAAAATCAATATCCAATAAATTAAACAGATTCCTCATTACGATACCAAATAAACGGAAAACATTAGAGGTAAAATGAAATTTACCTTCGATTAATTACGATTCTTAATTTCTACTTGGTTAACAATAAACCTGATTTTAGATACTGCAAAGGCAAAGAATGAGTGAAAAATATAAAAATGGAACTTTCTAGAAAGATAAGCATTAAAAAAATAAATAAAAATATATTTCCGAATTTAAGCATTTTCAATAAAGAAAATAATTTTAGAATACTTCAATTAATTTTTTTTTTAATTGGAATGAAAACCTGTTCAAATTATAACAATGGTAGTGTTATTTGGTATACGAGTACCTCAATTGTATGGCAGGATTACTTTCAATAAATTATTAATTAAACTATTACGATGTCAACATTTTTATAAAATTCTTTTCTAGGCTTTTCAGAAAAAAATTCCAGGTTATAATAGGACATGACTTTATAACAGTATCAGGTATCAAGCTGCCGAGGTCGACTCTTTGGAGATCAAAACCAACAACCTCTACTCCAGTACATCTCAACGGCTCCAAAGAAACAAAATTCACTTTAAGTTAATTAGATTTTTAATTGAGATTTTATTAATTTTAATAAAAAAAATTTTCCTTTTTTGTTCAACGTGTGGGACAATTAAGTTAAAATTCTGGGTTACATTTTATAAACTAATCCGTAACCACATTATAAAAAATCCCCTTCCTTGTTATTTTCTATATTTCTCAAAAATTATGCATAAACTTGGCTATAGTCAAGGAAAACAGAGCAAAAATTTAACGAGGGCAACATCACTTCCAACAAAGCGTTAAATATCAATTTTAAATTAATTAAATACATTTTTTTAAAAGATAAATTATAACAATACTCTCTCTGCATTAACATAAAGGAATAGTTGTAAGTAAATTATATTGCAAAAGATCTATATTTATAAATTTTGATAACTCACTATTTATAAATATAAATAATTTGTGATTAATTATTTATTGAGATATCATACACCCTAAATAATATTTAAAATTTCGAATTTCATAATTAGTT
>NW_027110435.1:801636-804578 GCF_000696795.3 Halyomorpha halys
GCTCAATATAAACATTTTGATTGAAGTAACATCACATAAATCATATCTGGGAACCATATTTATTTAAATAACCATTCCGAAGAAGTATTAGATGCTAGGCATCCGGTTATCATACACCAATATTTATACCTATCACTTATCCCTCCTAACTGTCTAGTATTTTCTAAAAAACACTGCCATAACAATTCAGACTTCACGTTTCCCATGATAATTATTGTAGCACATTTCCCGTTAGAAATACCATTTCCTATTGCCAATTCAGCTCTTCTTTAGTTCCAGAGGACACATTTCCTTCCAGGTGCTGAACTGAATGCAAAACACCAGTTAATAGGAGGAGCCATAACCACCGATCTCCGTGGGCGAACATAGCTGTCGCCACTCAACTCCTATCCTACCTACATCCCTTCTCCGATACTCCTACAAAGATTCTCGTTAACTTACGTTTTACTATTTAAGTTGGCTGATTAGTTAAAATTTACTTTATATTTCAATTTTTATTTTTATACACTATTTTTTTATTTTAACTTTACAAAATTCCTTTGAAAAAGAAAAAAATATCTCAAACAACGAAGGTTTCAGCAGCGGATGTGAAAAGCTATAATTGCTCAAAGTTGCTTTTTTACGTTTCGCTCCATAACTCTTTTAATGAGGTAAGTCCTTGATACTGTTTATAATATTAAATTTATTTTTATAAATCTTTTATATGTCAAGTTTAAATTGAATTATAATTAACTTATATATATGACGGTTTGTGATGGTTTCAAGTGCATTATACTGGTCGACTTGGACCCCAAAAGGACACAAAAGAGACTTTTACAATTCTATAAGCCATTTTAATTATAGAAGCAATTAAAAAAATAAATTAATTAAAAATGTACGTATTTTATATAATTCTATTTCTTAGGCGACAACGTCCATGAGCTTGTAAACTGATTTAGTAGACTAACTGGCAACAACCTTTTTGCAATAGGTTGGATTTTTTTTTCACTGCTTTTAGCTGGCTCAACCTTCCTGTTAGAAATTAAATTAAAAAGAAGTAGGGGGGCCGGGAATGCGACCATATGGCGTCTTGTATTGAGCAATTGCAGACACCCACAGCTGTAGTTGCGTAAAGGCGAACAACCAACCCTTCGACCTATATTACTCAACAATATTCCATCCAAGTAAATAAATGTTGGAGACATTAATCCCAGATTTTATATAATCATTCTACTGTAATTTATTAACATTGATAAAAATAAAAAAAAACCAATGTTTCATTAATTATCGAAATATGATTAAAAAGGAAAGTAGTTTTACACAGACTTTTTTTCTTCATCACAAAAAAAAAATCTTCGGAGCTAATGGTGATCCGCTAAAACAGTATTAATAAGTAAGGTAAATATTCCACATCAAATACACCCTTAATATAATTTGTACAGAGTCTTTGGAAATAATACAAGTGTACATATATAATTAGATCGATACAATTATACTGAAATCTAATGATATAGCAAGTGCTTTTGACCTTAAATTACAGTATATAAAGATTGTAATCAAGTTTAATAGTGATTACATACATATATATAGTCTATACCGATATGAAACTAAAAATTAATAATATGTAATTCAATACAAGGAATTTCAAAACAACTTGATGAGGTTTTTACAACGCTATATAGCCAGTGACAAACGCCTATTCCGGATATAAATATTTCTTAATGAAGTGTAGTTATTAGTGCATTCGTACTGTGGATAATTAAAACTGAATGGACTATAATGTCTATCCTATTAGAAGTAACAGTTTCCATGATATTCGCAAAAATAAATTCACAAAATGTTGGTTTTTTTGAAAACTACTGAACGTAATAAAGAGATCTTTTCTGTTGATGGTAGTCATAAGGATATTGAGCACTGAATGAAAAACAAAAATATTAGATTTTTCTCAAATATTTCAATATTTACTTTTTAAGGACATTTACTGCACCCGATGTATGACCTAGGGATAAATTGAACCATTTGAAAACTATTATTATGTAATATAGTTTTCATTTAAGTAATCAAAAATTCGGGTGACATAAAATTTTTTTTTTTCACGAGATGTTATGAGACTATCAAAAAAAATTAATTTTAACAGTCAAAAAATAATAAATGAAGTCATGAGTGGCATCCATGCCAAGACCATCAAATAAGCATATAAAAAATTAATAATTATTTTAAAATAAATAATTTAATTTATATCCATTTTAGTCTCAACACAATTTATTTTTCATAAATGTTCGACGTTTCGGCCAATCCAGCCATCCTCAGGGACAATCTACTTGGGATAAAGTTTTAACGAATAGTGACTGTGATAAATGATTTTGGTTTTGGTTTTGATGTCAATATTGACTAATTAGAAATTGTTTTGACCTGGGCAGAGTAGTCTGCATGGAGTTAAGAGTTTTTAAATCATATAATTCCAAAATTGTATTAAGTAGATTGTCCCTGAAGATGGCCGGATTGGCCGAAACGTCGGACTTATAAGAAAAATAAAATCTGTTGAAACTAAAATGGATAGAAATTAAATTATTTATTTTAAAAAATTTACCAGTCTCAAGAAAGTGTTTAAGATTATAAATTAATAATTATATTCATTATGGAAGCACATCAAAAAGTTTTTTTGTTTAAATAATAAATTTTCAATTCGATTTCAAGACATCTAATAATTGGTTTCCTTTTGAGTGAGTGTAAGCAGATGAGCCACCTGCGAGATTACTTAAGCCACGGTCCATTTGTCAATGGTTAACGGAGCGTGACATGTGGCTACCAACCAATTTTACAAACCAATTCATATCCATTATGCTCTAATCATTAAATGCTCAACTCATCAACCTGCTAAATTTCCTTTTAGATTAATCTATCAAAAGGAAATCTTTTCAGATATTATCCTCAAAACGATAAAAGTGAAAAAGGTAGAAAAT
>NW_027110435.1:805269-809297 GCF_000696795.3 Halyomorpha halys
GTTATTCCTAACCACCAGTTTGAATTAAGAACACCCCATTCTACAATACAAGTGTCATCGTGTGGTTGATTTCATATCGTCCTCATTGGAGCGCGCGATTTACGTAGTCTTTCTAGATTTTGAAGCTTTTGATCGAGTTTGGCACCCAGTACTGCTTTATAAACTCCGTCAACAATCCCTACATATTACCCATTAATCCGTAACTATCTCTCTGACAGATCCTTTAAAGGAAATCATAACCTAGCCCACTTATAACTCTTTTCTCAGTCCACCGGTGTTCCACAAGGTAGTATCCCATTCTCTATACAGTTCATACAGCTGATATAGCTGAACTTACCCTAACACAGTTTTAACGACATACGCTGAGTACACCTGCGTACTGTATCTGAACAATCACCTTACTACTGTATTACAAACTCTGCAACATTGAAGAATGGTATCACAGCTGGAAAATCAAAATAAATCCCAACAAGTCCCATCAAATAACCTTTAATCTCCATTGTAAACCACTACTCTTCTGCCGAACAGTATTTTTTAAAAAATATTTCACGACCAAATTCTGTACACATTAACTTAGGACTCCATTTTGACAAGAGACTTTGAATACACATACTAGACTGAAACGACAAGAAACTGGTCCTAGATTTCGATTACTACAATACCTACTTGACAAAAGCTCTTTACTTACCATTTACAACAAAAAACTTTTATACAAAATGATAATTAGAAATGATTGGAGAAGTTTGTCGGGGGGTGCGGTCAGCAAAGAACAACATAAATAAACAAAACCATATTTATTAATTACCATATAGGGCATAAAATAAATAAATATAGTTTTGTTTATTTATGTTGTTCTTTGCTGACCGCACCCCCCGACAAACTTCTCCAATCATTAATCTACGATCAACTATCTACACCTCATAATTAGAAATACGGAATTAGGTTTTGAGGCTCCACCAAACCATCAAATTCCTTTTGTCACTAATTCTTATAATCCGAAATTCTCCGTAAAATCCTTAATGCTCCTAATTACGTAACAAAGAAACTCATCTATAAAGACCTCAACATCCCACTCGTTGCAGATAGATAGATATACCTCCTTTCATTCCGAAATCCTTACCCACTCAAGCCCATTAGTTCTTAATCTCTCATTCTTAACAATCCCTGATAATCCTTCAAAGCATCTGAAAAGAAGATTGCCACGGGATCTTCTAATTTAAAGCAATGATAACGTAGTACGATTAATCTACTGATGTTAATTTCATGATGAATCACATCACTGATGAACTTAATTTCCAATGTATATGATTTGTATACTCCCTACGAGTTTTACGTCAAAAAAAGTTTTGTTTTTCTAAATATCATTTCAATTTCTTGTGCAATATTAATTATAAATAACACTTCAACACATATTTCACACTGAATGAAATGCCAATTATTGTACTTTATACAACCAACTTTTTCTAATTTAATTTTCAGAATTAGTTGATTTAGTAAGATTACACATTAAAACTTTATGAGTAGTGTGAGTAGTCGCGTATCATCCGTGACATCTATTTGGTCTAACCAATGACACGATTGGTAATAACATTACATAAATTAGGTAAAAATTACTAAAATAAAAATGAATTTAATAAAAAAAAAAAAGTGAATTAAAAAAAAACACCAAAATTGTACCTATGGGCCAATATTTAATTAAAATATTTCATGGAATAAAATATATTAATAACAAATAATACTTGTTAAAAAAAAAATGAAACTAACTAACTTAACAATACTATTATCTCTTACAACTATTCACACTATACAAGGAGAAATGTACGCCTAAGCATAAATACTGCCCTCACTATTGACATGTGAGTTTTGTACTTTTTTTATCTTTTTGCAATAAGAGACACAGATGACATACAAATAATAGGAGTGTCAAATCATTCAAGTTTATTGCGATCCATTAAAAGTATTTTTAGAACTAAATGTGAATATTCTAAAGAACAACTACAGTTCTCTAATAATTCTACTTTTTTGTTTCAATTAGCAGTATTACTTCACTATATCAAATTTGAATTATTTTACAAAAAATTAAGAAGTAAGTCTTGGCAATGAAACGTCGATTTTTTTTTTCTAATTACACGAGAAGAGAAAGAAAATCATATTCGGACTCCACGACTTAACAAAAAATAAAATTAGGGTAAATGCACATAAAGTGCCGTGCAACTAAACAAAGACCATCACACACCTTTGTGAGTTGTATGAGCAGTATGGCGTTTTGATTTGAACCGGAAAATTAGGGTAACCTTTGTGTGTATTGAGGCTAAATAGTTTTCTTCATTTTAAATTAGCTGAACACCGAGTACTATAGAAAGCGAGAACTCTACAAGACCTTGGCACAGATGCCGTGGGGACACAATGCAGCTTGTCTTATAGTGAAAGTCCCGTTTCCGCAATATTATATACACAAAAACGAAGTAGAATAAAGATGATGGCAGGAACATTTGGGTCCAGAAAACAAATAACTAATGATCAACTTTCGATCAAAGGAATGAAATAACATTTGAGATCAAAAAATCACACTTCATAAGAACAACAGATAAATGTAAATATAAGTTTGTGAATGGTACAGGTTAATAGGTTTGTTGAACTCAACTCAAAGAACCTTACTTAAAACATTCTAAAAGCTACAAAATAACAAAAAATAATACATTATGCTATCACAGAAACGTAATGATCAAACCTTTTTACCAAGCACAAGGTTTCAACAGTAAAAGTAAAAAAAAAGTGTTTGATACGGCACTACATCCTCCATCACGAGTGTAGACGAGGCCACTTCTTTCTCCTCAAGTCCCATCCTGATATTGAAGTGATAGTACAAGAGCCCAAGAGGAGAAAAAAGGCAGTTATCTCACCCCAATTTTGGATTACTTTAATGAAAACTATGTATAATTAATAGTCAAAATTGATGAGTCTGCCAAGTATAGGTAGGGGGAATAGAAAATGCCGGCTGTTTCAAAGCGATAAAAAAAAAACTAATTTTTCATTCGGAGCTCTTAAAATGTTAAAAAGTAGGAACAACACAAGAAAAATATGAGTTATTTACGTTAAATAGTTTTCGAGATATAACTATTTAAAAACCAACATTTCATTAGAATGTTGTATGGGATGTACTGAAAGATCAGTAGTTAGTGAATTTATTTTGAAAAATTTATAACTAAAAAACCATTTGACGTACAGATGTCTATTAGCACTCAAATTAAAGCTAGTTGAATGAGCCATAAAGTAATTCATGATGTTTATCTTCGTAGGAGTAATATTTTACATGAAATTCGCTAAAATAAACTGATTTATCGTTGTTCTGACAACTATTTTTAACTAGTAATTAACTATTTTGTAATAAATTTAACTAGCTTTAATTTGAGCGCTGGCAGACATCTGTACGTCCAATGGTTTCTGAAATAAAGTTTTTCATAAATCAAACTTATTGTCCGAACAAATATAAATCAATTTATTTTAGCAAATATCATTAAAACTACTATTCCTACGAAGGTAAAGTTAATAAACTTCTTTATATTCCATTAAACTAGCTTTAATTTGAGTGCTAGTAGACATCTGTACGTCACATAGTTCCTGAGATATAGAATTCTCAAAATAAATTAATTAACTACTAATCCTCCAGTAGACTTTTAAAGAAATTTTGCTTTTTAAAATGCTATATCTCGAGAACTATCGGAAGTAAATAGCTCTTTTAGGGATAATATTTCACCAAATTTACTCTTATTTAAATAATGTTCTCTTCAACTTTCTAGTGTTGCTGGTAGTTTTAAAGATATAGAGCTCCGAATGAAAAATTAGTGTTTTTTAAGGTTTTTAAACAGCCGACATTTTTTATTCCCCATACCTATACTTGGCAGACTCATCAATTTTAACTACTAATTATACCTAGTTTTCATTAAATTAATCAAAAATTGGGGTGAGATAACTGCCTTTTTTTCTTCCCGGCTTTTGTACTATGAGTGGACTTAGGCCCTGCAAGA
>NW_027110435.1:810617-811243 GCF_000696795.3 Halyomorpha halys
TAATTAATTAATTTATTAATAAGAAATAATTAAAACATTGCGATCACCCATCATCAAGGTACACAAGTCGCACTAAGTATCGAACCCCAACAATTAAATACCACGCCAGACGTGTTGTAACAATACCGTCACGATAGTAAATAATATCATGACTGCAATTATTATACAGTTTCCACCATTCCGTGACTGTAATGTGTCACCATGAAAATGGGTTTTGACGTAGTAGAAACTTCAACTTCATGTGACCAATATTAGCCGTTCTTAACAGTTAATATATGGTTATACATATAATTTGAACCGGTGATCGTACAGAACTCTGATTTCCTCCAAAATAATTTGTAAAACATGCAGAATGGAAAAATAAAAACATGCATAGACCCAATTAGGTTTCAGAAAAGAATATAGGGATTGTTCATTTGATCTGGTTTACCCAAATTCAACTCAAAGATTTTAAAGCGATGAATAATGATTTGTTCATGAATTAACTTTTCTACTAAACTCAAAACTTTTTTTGATTGATAGATTTATTTATTGATAGATATTACAATCTGCCACACAGTTGTGGGCAATAGGTAATAGTGATGAATGAATCTGATACGTACTAAAATAAAATAAATTAAATAAAT
>NW_027110435.1:813631-819925 GCF_000696795.3 Halyomorpha halys
GAGTCCATTAATGAGTAACCCTTCGAATAAAGAAAGTGGCATTCTACATTCCATGGAGGATGAGTCAGCAAATGGCAACCCAGTAGGGAATTATTTTAAAGACATGTTCTTACTGCTTTCACAACTTATCAAGTTTGAAACACGATAAAACGATTTCAGGTTTTTTGAAGACAAGATTGAATTTTGAGTCAAAACATAAATAAACACTAAGTATAAACTGAATTATACGAAATCATTGAGGACATTTTTATATCAGATTTTATCTCATTTTAAAGAATTTTAATCACAATAAACTTCTAAAAGGCAAGCATGGAATTTTGTGAATAATCGCTTCACAGTATTCCAAGGGATAATCGAAACTGCTTGTTTCGATAATTTTTTTTATGTCTACTCATAACTCATAATTACTAAAATTTTAAATAAGGAAACAAAATTAGGTCAGAACAATTGGCATTTTAGCTGGATAACATGTTTCCATTTCACATTCAATCGGAAATGAAATAACTTTTCCTGATAAGTTTATCGACCAAAAAAAAAAAAATTAAAAAAATCGCCATAATTACTTTATGTAATGCAAAATTACACTCATATATTTCATAATATACAATATTATGCAATAACGCCAGTAGATACAGTTTTTGTCTCCTTCTAGTTTCATATATTATTATCACAAAACATTTTTTTTTTCTGAATGTTTTCAATTTAATTTGGAATAAATATTGTAATGTAAAAATTCATTCAATATATAGATTGAAAAAAAATAAAACAGAAATAAATTAAATAACACATTGATTAATATTTATAAACAGAAAAAAAAAAAAAACACCCAATTGTACTGATAAGGCTTGGTCTATGAATCTTATCACGACTGAGATACAACTATTCAAACTGGAGTCAAATTAGGTAGAATATCGTTATTTTTGGATTATTAATTAGTCAATTAATGTTTCTACCTGAGTTTTAGGTCTTCTTCAGGACTATAGAAAAAAAAAGAGATAACAACCATTATTCAGAGAAACATAAAATTGAAAAGAAATAGTACACTAACAAATGTGTAATTATACAAAATATTGAATTGAATTTTGTATAATTCCAAATTTGTTAGATGTATTAAATTGTATTTTTTTCAATTTTATTTTTCTCTCAATGATAATTGTTATTATCTTATTGTTCTACAGCTCTGATAAAGACCTAAAACTCAGATATAAACATCGCCATGAATAAATAATTCTTGTTTATGTTCTATTTGCTAACCCTCCGACCATCTTCTATAATTATTAATCTACGATCAACTATCTGCAGCTCTTTAACGTTAATTTTTATCTGATTAATATCCTTGAAATATAACTAGATAAATATCAAACTTAGCAATTATTTCCTAAGATTCAGCCTCCACTGGCTCACTACCAGTGATGCGGCGAGAGGGATGCGCTGGGATCTCTTGAGCTCGGCTCTACGCCCCACACATGGGCTCAGGGATCCTCAGGTCGATTGTGTAAATATTGTAAATAAGAGTGTAAATGTGACTAGAGATTATAGTATTATTGTATTTTTTCATACACATAGTTTGATTATGTTCATTTTCTTTATCCTTCAGTTTTTATATATTTTAAGAAAGTTTTTATTTATTTGTATGTGCTTTTATTTTTTTTTCACTTATTTATTTATTTTTATTCTAGTAAGAATGTGATCATTCATCACTATTACTTATTGTCCACAACTGTGAGGCAGATTGTATTATCTATCAATAAATAAAAAGAATAAAAAAAAATCTTTAAAAAAAAGTTAGCGGAACTCAAACTTTCTTAACTGAATTTTTTTTTGTTAAATTTTCACACTTACATATATAATAGATTGTAACCTGATAATTAGATTTTTAAAAAAAAATCAATTTGATAACGGTGAGTTAGGCCGTCAAGTTTGGATAGCATATCCATATAATCTGAAGGCTGAACTGGAGTTAGTCCATCCTTGAAGAAAGTTGGTGCCTCGGTACAGACAGGTAATAACTAACCTATGACCTATAAACTCCTTTAACACCATTCGACTCCGATACCGTCGAAGTGGGATACTTCATTAAGAGCCCATTTACACGATATAAGTTAACTGGCGCCAATAAACTGCCTTGGGTGCGCGCGCAGCACTAGTACCGTGTAAACGCTCTTACAAGTGGACTAGCACGCTTTTCAAGTCGTACCAGAAAATAAACAGGATGGCGAAAACTGATAGAAAGTGTAAGTGGAGGGATGGAGAAACGCTGAAAGTCATTGAATATTATGAAATAGAGGAAATTCTGACACACAAGATTTTTCGTGATGGGGGCATGAAACGGCTTCATTTGGCAATAAAAAAAAAACGGTAAAAAAAAAAATTAATTGGATATATTTTATCGGTAGCAATAAGCTATAATAAAACTTTTTTATTTCCGTTCCTAGCCATACAAGGTGCAGGATAATGTTGCAATTCTAGGGTTAAGACCCAATGGAACCTGGCGGATCATATAGGACTACATAGCTCGTGTGATCCATAAATTAAAACGAATCAAGAATAAAATGGGAAGTACGATTGGTATAAGACAGAATGAAAAGTCCACGACTAATATCCATATTTTTTTACCACCAATTAAGTATATCGACATAGAAATATTATTATTCCAAAATAATTTTTTTTTTTTATACAGTTTAAAAAAATAGAATAAAAATCATAAATATATAGTTTACTGATGTTTGTATATTTTCAAATATATTTTATAAACCAATATTTTGAGTATCTTTAATTTATTAATTACGTTTAGAAATTTATCTGAAATGTTCAAATTGAACTGTCTACTGAACTGTTATGTTTTAATTAGTACAAAATTATTATTTTTAAGTTCTGAGGTGTACGATTTATAATAAAGATATAAACTGCAAAGATTTGCTATTTTGTATATTCCTATATGTTTATGTATACCAAATTTAGACTGAATAATTTGAAAAACTAAGACCTTATAAACATAGTTTTATCCGCTAATTTTAAATTACGCATTAACAAATAAAAGAGAATATACGCGTTTACTAGACAAGAGAAAGAAAAGAAAAAAAAAATTAGTACCGATACAAATATTTCAAGTATCGGACGGGGAATGTTTATAAAACATTATATCGGAAGTATCTGACTTCCCTGATCCTTTCAGAATTTTGGCAGTCGTTACTTATTAACAATTTTTTATCTGCTAACCTTAATAACAAGTTGCGCAACAATTTAATTTTTATCTACGTTTGCAATTATTTCTTTCTAGTTTATTAACCCGGAACAAAATTATTTTCTGTTTTTTAATCAATAAATGTAACACGTTTTAGCTAAAACTGAAATCAGTACTTATTTCAGAAAATGAATATGAATTTTATTAATAAACCTGTCAACTGTCAACGCTTCACGCAGTAGTGTAGTGATGGTAGAGACACTTAAGTAGTGAAGCGTGAAACGCGTCTCAATATGACGAGATCATTAATGACTTTCAATAAAGAATAGAAGAAATGTACCCCTTTGTTATTGCTTGTTTTTTTTGTTGTTTTTTTTAGTCAGAATTCAAACATTCAAATTATGATATTAATCATTTAGTTGTTTATATTTCTTGATATAAGCCAAAATTATTCGGAAAATGAGGACTAATGGGAGGGCCCAGATATTTTTCCATGGGCTCTAACTTGGTTAAGAGGGTCCCATTAACCAAAGCACAGCCTACATGTATTTACCCCCGTGGTTATAGGAGACCTGTACAATACAACCAGAAATGGTTGATATTTTTGTAACTGGAAATCAGGTAGGCCAATGTAGCCCCGAGTGTAAATGTTAACAGTAATATAAAAAAAAAAAAAATAACAAAAAAGTGAAAAGCGTCTTTTTCTGAACTAATTTTTACAAAAGTGAGACTACAGTTAAAATGTATTATCAAAGGAAAGTTTGGGGCAGAAACGTTTTTGAAATCAGGATTTTTAAATGCTTAAATGACTGATAATAGTATATAATTAATACTCAACGCATTTTTGGCGAGCTTAAAGAAATTCTAAGGATTTATAAGGTCTGAAAAAATAAAACAGGTGAAAATCGTTTTTTGTGACGCCACAGCACATTCCAGCTAAGTACAGGACGTAAATTTGTCAGCAATAATTTTGTACTATAAGGTTCTCCAAATAGGTATAATATAGCTTTTGATATTAGCAATAGACATTCTCCATACTAGATCCTTGACATGGATAATGTTTTTTTTTCTTATCACTATTAGTGTAAATCATTCAAGGTATAAAATAGTTACAACACAGATTATAGGATCAAACTAATACAACATTTAAGTGTTAATATCAATGCATACCTTTTTATAGCGTAAGAAATTCAAAACCAATTCAACATTCTGGAGCATGTGGAAGCGCATCCGACCCTTTTCTCTGGGCTAAAAAAAATAATCATTAATTAACTAACGATGTTGAGTGATTAATAACTTTTAATTTTTATTGTTTAATTTCATAAACTTACCAGCTGTTCACCGGATAGCACTTCCAACAGTGATATGAGATTGTGCCCATCTTGTAAGTCAGTGAACAAATCGTTTACGTGACGATGAGCCTGAAATTAAAATTGATAATTAAAAAAAATGTAACATGTTAATGATAAAATAAAAAATGGGGATAATTTCAATTAATTTTGAAACACAAAAAAAAACTAAGGTGAAGGAGTGCAATCGTGTAAATACATCTAATGATTAAAATTTTCCATTCCATTATTTTATTTTCGATATCTACATTAACTTTAAATTTGTCCAAAATCTCAGGAGCAGGGAGCAGTTTAACGTGGCATTGAAGTAAAGGAAACATTTCTAAAGGAAGACAAACACAAATTTTACCAACTGAAACATGAACAAAGCACAGTGTGCAACTAAAGCAGATGATCTATGATCGTTCAGTGTGTCCCTTAAATATCATGTAGGCGTTTTTCAGGCAAACACATATATATGATGGACCATGCTTTCCATAGCACCTTCATACCAATAAAAGAATATAATGTTTCTTTAGTGGCGTTCTTTCCATGTTGAAGGGTACTACAAAAAGACCGTAATAAAAACTAATGAATACCAGGTATAAAATTAAATTTGAAAATGTATTGAGATTAAAATGTATAATTTCAACATGATCCACATGTAAGAGCTATTTATAACAAACGTGATTTATTTCTAACTAAAATGATAAAATATACCTAACATAATACAAAAGTCTTACAACTAGAATTGATTTGGTTCGATAGTAGGGACGATACGAATGAGATGAACAGCCAACAGGTATGGCCGCCTAACAAAACATATGCGGGAAGATAACAAAGGAAGCGGAAGTAAAGGTCAGGCAAAAGCATCCGCTCAAATAGAACCCCATCCATTGAATCTATCGTTTCTTTTATGGATAATGGTTATACAATTTGAAAAAATATACAAACGCAAACTCTAAGCGAATCATAACTAATGTGAGCATACTTCCCGCTTTCAAAGAGATAGTACTAATTTTAAGTACAGTGTACCGGTGTTCATAGGATATGCTGTGAGGCGCGTGGAAATGTCTCACTTTGAATAATTTAGTAAAACCTCCTTCCTCTAATTCACCATCATTCTCTCTTAACTTTTAGTTGTAAGGTGAATCCATGGATCCATCCGACTCCAGATCCTAATAAACGAACTATAAATCGGTAATTACTATTAGAAACGGCTAACAGATAGTTTTAGTCCTGATTCTCAATAAGTAATGTTTTTAAATCAGTAATTATCCGTTTTTCCTATCTAGATTCCTATGTATTAGGGGAACTTACCTTACCATTATAGTCCGAATTTCGAATATAGAGATTCACATTTCGCGTAAGCTGGTTTCGAAAACACTGCCACAATTACTTAAGTAAAAAAAAAAAGTAGTTCCATCATTAGTTTGAATTCATAATTAATGTAGTGAAGTTACTAATAATTAAAAAAAAAGTGATTAAAAGCTTTTTTTCTACTACTCCCCCCCCCCATCCTACCTCTCCAAGAAACAACAAATATGTCCTTTTAGGGCTGAAACTATCTGGTCATATTCATCGTGACTGAAGAAAAAAAGAATTCGTTTTTAATTAAAATATATGTAATATATGTGTGTGTGTGTGTGTGTATATTCCTATATGTTTATGTATACCAAATTTAGACTGAATAATTTGAAAAACTAAGACCTTATAAACATAGTTTTATCCGCTAATTTTAAATTACGCATTAACAAATAAAAGAGAATATACGCGTTTACT
>NW_027110435.1:819975-827250 GCF_000696795.3 Halyomorpha halys
TATATATCCGCATTGTTAGAGACTAAGTAAGGATAAAGTAAAAAAAAAGAATTCTCAGAAAATCGCCTATCAAGAACTTATTTCAGTCAGTAACGGAACTACATTAGTCAGAACATGACTGTGCAGGAGTTCCTGACTGTGAATCACATCACATCGATACCCTTTAAAACCACCGCTGTAACCTCTTCTCTAAATAAATGACAATTTGTTGCTTATAAACTGGTTTATAAGTGGATTGAGAATTTTCTATCAGTTTTATTCTATAATATATTGAATGTAAAAAGAAAAAGTTGTGTGAAAAGCTTTGAAGAAAATGGTTTATAGAATTGAAATAGATTGTATTTTATAGGCACCAACATGAATATATATCATTGCATACATGACTTTGCTTGTAAGTTTTCCATGGCGTGCGATTTTATACTTAAAAATTTTAATAGAAGTTCATATTCGCTGTGTGACAAGGCGTTCGTGGCATTATAGTCCTATTAAACCTTATGGACTTATACATAGTAAATTATTCTTTCGATCAGTTAAAAAAAAAAAAGTTTAATTCGTTATGCCAATGCATCGGTTTAAATCCAGGAACTTGTTACAATAAAATTTGAGATCGAGAACCGTGAGTGCTATTCCCTAAGGAATGATAACACTACAGGCTGATTCATTTGCAGTGATTCATTTCCGCAAGATTCCGCAGCATGACCATAAAAGAATGGAAAGTCCATGTGCTGGAAGGAAAAGATGAGCATATGATCCCTCATAATCCAGAAACATTGTTGACCACCCATGGGAACGATTTATATCACATTCAAGGGAGGTATTGGAACTCTTCGAAGTTCTGGAACCTTTCGGCCCTCCCCACGTTTTGGGCCTTTCCATTGACGATTCTCTACCTGGAATAGATTATTTGAAATTAAGTATTACACTTATCAGTACCTGACTAAGAAATTTAAAACTATAAGATAGGACTGAAAGGTAGGTCTTTGTAACTCTCTTTTATCATTTAAACTTCACAATCTCAAGCATTACTTTTATTTCAGGCTGAAGTCGTCCACTGAGGACCTATAGCCTCGGATTAGGAATGTCGATAAGAAAATAAATAAATATTGACTGAACCAGGAATCTAACCCACAACTTTCGGACCCTCGCCCCATTCCGCTTAGCTATAAGATCCTTTAAGTAATAGGTTTATTCGAGCATAAGGGAAATGAATTAAAATAGCTAATTAAAGAAAAAAATAATTTGCTTACTTATAGAAGGAACACACTAATATTGTCTGGTGGTATTTTTCAATTACCATAATGATTCAGTATATATTGAGTAGTAAGTTAATAGAACAGGCCTAGGTATATAATCAATTATAAATCATAATGATAATACTTAATAATTTAAAATAAATTAATGCGATAAAATATTTAATTTATTGACAATATAGGATAAATATCGAAAAAGGTAATAGCTTAAAATAACAGCACGTTCAGCGAGTCTTTTATTAAATGTTGCAGGTTTGCCTACCTCCCTCTTCTAAGCTATCGGACGCGCATAGAACCAACCCAACTTCAACGTTTTCCAAGAAACGACATAATGTTTTTTTAAATCAATATCACAATTATATTATTATTTTTTTTTTTAACTCAATAGGGGTAATTTTACTATGCAAGTCAGCAGAAAACGTGATATTGATCTTGGAGGGGAGGAGGCGGGAGGGCAGTTTCAAGGACGAAATGGTCTGGTTGGGGATGATGCCTTGACAAATTAGCCTGAGGAACGGACGTCATGAGAGGATTGAAGGGGGGGGGGAGGCAATAACCTGAAAATTCAAAACGCTGGAATATTTGAGATTTAAGAACCTACTTCAAACAGCTAAAATTGTTGTGTAACATTTTACTCAAAGAGTTACTACAATTTAAACTGAATACAACACCTTTTAAGCGAAGGAATAATATTGATACGATGTAGTGTTTGAAAAGTTCAAATCTAATAGAGTTGGAAAACACAATACTCAGTAGAGTTGGGAAATCCTGGTCAAAATTGTGAGGAAATTTAAGATTTTTAAGTGGAGGGAGCGTACTGCATGTGTATGTGGTTTTTCTACACCTACAAAGGTCATCAAGCAACTACATAATCGTTTTGCATTCATTTATGGTGCCAATAAAAATCAAAATATGGAGAGAAATTCATTAACAATATCAGAAAAGTTTTCTCTTCCTCCACAGCACCATTCAGCTTCATAGACCACACATCTTAGATCTTAGCAAAGCTTCATTTCGCGTAGAGATTTTCCTCTTTCTTATACCAGAAAAACATATATGGTATACATATATGTTTTTTTGGTCTACCTCGTGGCCTTGCGTTTTGCTCACTCGTTCTACATACATGTCCATACCACCAAAGTTGTCGTCTTTCAAGGATATCCTTAAACCTTTCCTCTTCTGAAAATGTTATTTAGGACACCGTCTTATAGGGAAAGAAGTTCCCTACAATAAGGTTATTGTCAACCCATAAATCTATTAGGCTTTGGTAGTAGTCATTCACTTCAACTGGTTTTTTCTCCAAGGATATCTGAACTAATTTTTACATTAAAATTTTCGCTAGGGATAGCATTTATATTCATAATTTCTGTATTTTTACATATAAGAAATTATTAGAAAAACACTAAATAATCGTTTTTCGTGTTAATAATTTTCGTTTTTTTTTTGTTTTTTTTTCTTGAATAAAGGTAAGCTTTTAACGCAAAAATATTAATATTAAATTAAAAACGGGAAAATTCCCCACTATTCATGTTCCTATCTTATTTTTTTTCAATGTGTGGTTTTCACGCAATAGGTTAAACGGGGTCCAAAAGGGTTTGTCGAAAAAAGTTCAGAATAATATATTTTTATTGGCCAACTTTATGTTTTTTCTGAAGTTGTCTAAATAACTTTATACTGGAAATTATGAAAAATTATCGCAAAACCAGTAACAATAACATTGTTTTTGACTTATTACTAGCAAAGCATGTCTTTTATGATTTGGTAATGTTACATTAACGTGCAAAGTATGTTTTTACGATATGGTAATGCTACATTAACGTAAATATATTAAATTAAGCGAAAATTCATCTTATTATTAGTTCTTTCGTACAGTGTCTAGTTTTCACGCAATGGGTCCTTTAAATATCGATGAAAACAAAAACGTTTCGGAAAAAAATATGTTTTTTTTACAACTTTTCTGATTACGAGGTATATTATAATATTCATTGAGATTAGTAATATTTTTAAAACTGTGTTGTATAACAGACTTCAGCTCTAGCTAATAACATGTTTTAATAATACAAAATTTTGTCACTATTTCATTTTCATTTGTCATGAAAGAACAATTTTGGACGGATAGCCAAATATCCAATGATCCTCTGACTTCACATATCCCTGCCATTTACCGGACTATCTTCCTACGTGGTTACAGGTGTTATTATTACTAGAGTAATTAATATTACAAACAGAAACGTTAGTGACGTGAAAAATAAAAACAAATTAGTTCGACTTATTAAAGAATTTCAGCACAAACTAACTCGTCATTTACGTGAATTTATTACACAGGACTAGTTAATGATTAGTTCACACCCCACAAAATAGATATAATATTAAGAATTATTGATGCCTGTATTATATTTAATACGGTAGTAAAATCAATGATCTAAAAATATAGAAAAAAAACAACAACAAGCATTACTAGTGAAATATAGAAAACTAGTGTTAATTTCACACAAGACTAAAATAAAAATAAATAGTACTCAAAGAAATAAAAGCCATTCATAAGCACTTCATTGTGTTTAATCAACTAAAATATACAAAAATCATAACTTAAAATAAACAACATATAGACACACAAATCAAAAGTAACTTACAATGGGCGAGACCTCTGTAAGATGCACAATATGTGTGTATGTCTGGAAATAAAATTTAATCGACTTTAAACTTATTTTTTTCCAGGATAAAAATAACCCAGAAATATAGACAGAGAAATTTTTAAAAAACAAAACATTAACTATGTCCAGAACATACGTAGTTTTGATCTAATTACCTTAGTTCTTGTCCAATGCTGCATATCATAAAAAACAAAACGCAAAAGTTAAGTAGATGGTAACTCAAGGAATTTTGTAATATTATTAAAAATCTATGATAGAGTTAGGACTAATTAAGAAAAATTGCGGAGTAGATATGTTGAATAATTTATCTCCTCTCTGTCGACCCCCCTCCGCCCAAAAAGTATTATAATTATAAATCATTAAGATGCAACACCTAATGATCCATATAAATTTAACTAATTTATTCAAGTGTTTGGGAGTTAGTCCAATAACGAAAACATGAAAAGGAGTATGACATAGTGAAGAACTTAAACACGTGATAAAAACTATAGCATGTTGAAACGAACTCCCAATAATAAGAGATAAAATTGTTGAGTAGAAAAACTCAATTTTCCAACTCTGAAAATAAGTTATTTTTAGGATTGTAAAGGTGCATAATATGCGACAAGTTGTCTCGAAATGTTGTACAATGAAAAACATAAATTATATTCATCTTGGAAGTTTTTTTACCTCAACAATTTAAAAAAATTAATACAATCAAAGTTCCTAAAAAAAAAAATCCAAAAGAGATAAAAACTTTTTTAGCTACTGATGCATACATTTTTTTTTCATATTATTTTCTACTTATTTCTGTTAAAATAAATTATTTAGGAGCAAAATCTGTATTGGTTCATTTATGAATATTTTATTGAATGGAGTCTCCTTATTCGTTTAGTGTTTTCAATTTTTTAAAAACGAAATACATCACTTTTTGTTTTGTTTGAGAGGATACTAACAAAAAGAAAAATATTACATTAAATAAAACAATGTGAAAAATCGATTTTATTCGGCAGAACTTCCGATCAGTCGATTTTATCGTAAACATTGCTATCACATACCAGGCATATAACCACCTTAAATAAGTAATTTTAATTTCGTGTATCTTTTCGTTTTTGCACTCGGGAAACACAAAACCTGTACTGAAACTCAAAATTTTTCACGAACGTAATGGCTACTATATATATTTAATTTATTTTTCCTGTAACTGACTTATGATGATACTACAATACTAGCCAAGTGTTCTAATTAATAAAGTAAAAACAAAAAATTAGAATAAATTGAAATAAACATAAGAAATATAATTTAATGTTTTGTTAAAAAGATAATCGTTTTTTTTTTTTTTTTTTTAGTAAATTATTTGAACATTATGTCCAAATTCCACAAAAATATTAATACGTTTACACTTATGTCATAATCATGCAGAAAATTAAATTTGCTAAAAAATAAGAAAAGTTCTTAGACGTTTCGTAGTCCACGATAAACATTTTTCAAAAACCATAGTTTTTGCCTATTTCGTATAAAAAGGTTGTATTATTTGAATATCTTTCTCGTCCATATTGTCAGTCCTTTACCGAATCTTTAATATCATTCTATTAATTAACTAAATATCGATGGGACTTTTTCTGCCCCATACTGGATAAGAATTCGAAAGACGGAGCCTTCACAAGACGTGTTAAGCACAGATGCGCACCTACGGTGTGGCCTTCTACTTGGACTAGGAGCTCTGGAACCTTTCTCGTGGTTGGAGGAGAATAAAACATTCATTTTTTTAATATTTTGTTTTAAAATAAATAAACATGGTTTCTCTCGAAGGGAAAAGGAGAAAAATAGTGAAAACAAAAATTGTATTTTCCATGTAATCTGTATGAATTCGATTTCCAATACAAGGCTACTAAGTACAAACTCAAGCTCCCCTCCCCTTGCAAAAAAAAACTTGCCTTCTGTGCCCGGGCAAGAAAAAAAAAAAGAAATTTCCAAAAGCATTTTTGAGATATTAAATGGAACATCACACATATTTCACTAAAATACGATTACAGAGGAACTCTTGGCGAACTATCATCGATTTAAAAAATCGTTCTATAACCACTTTTGGTTCTTTAAGATGTCGTTTTTTTAAAGTCTATGAATGATATGGAGAGGGAAGTTATTAGCTAAGAGTATTTGTTTGATACGGTGTGTATTTTTTTCATGGAATCGGGGGTCAGGTAAGGACCCTTAGGTAAGGAAAAGGAAAGGCCACGGTAAATAAGGTTTTTGGCTACGTAAGAATTTTAGTGATTTCTGAGAAAAGTTATTATTTTTGGATGGATACGTATACGTATTATCAATTGTATAAAACATATAGAATTTGTTTGCACTGTTTTTTTAAATTTAATTATCACGTTGAGAAAGTGTATTCCAGAGTTTTTCAAAAAAAATTTTTTTTTCCTCCAGCGCTCCTAGACTATATAAGAGATAAATTTACAGAGCAGTGTTGCTCTCTTCTCGTAAATATTAGGTAAAGAGCCGTATCAGCGGGCTTTTTACTCTCATACTAGAGAATGTTTCACTCCTAGCAAAGACAGCACCTCTTGATAGTAACGCAGAGAAGGAAGAAGCCATATCAATTTTGGAACAACTATAGAACGGGTAGAGAAGAAAGTCAATGTAGAAGATATAGAGGAGGAAGATTATTGACTTACATTCCGTACATTTTTCTACAACCTACTCTAACCATGGTAGGGGGGGGGGGGTTCAAGTTTTTCATTTTATGGGACCGCCCCGACTTAATGAAAAAAGTCAACGCTCCCAGACCGTATTCGAACCGGCGCCACCAGCAGACCTCAGAATCTAGGCCTAGCTGCTGAGCTATTGACGGCCCTAAACATTTTTATGTTACCGATATGATCATAACACCATACCATACCTAAAATCTAAAAAAGGTTTTCTTTATATCTTACAAAACTAATTTAGGTAGTACTCTATGTAATTGATCATTAAAAACGAAAATACCAACTTATTTTGATTATATTCAACAGTCTTATTTTAAAAACAAATCTAACAAATTTTTATGTAGTATCACACACATAAGAAAAAATAATCCAAGCTTTTTTTGTTTTTTGTAGTAAAACACTAAATTTCTCTTTTTTGTTTTTTTTTAATTTGTAAAATCCACAATTTATATCTATTTAAAACACTCAAAACAAATTCAAAAGAATTTTCTTTCTGTTCAGCCAGTTTGTGCTAGTTTTCAATTAATGGGGATATTTTTGAGTTTATTGCATTTGATATTTTTTTATGATGGACTAATACCCACAGCCTAGAGCAGGAGTTAAATGTCAAATGTTTTAGTAATAAAATGGTTTTCTTGATCTGGTTTTATTAATAATTGATAGAAATCAAGTTTTAAGATT
>NW_027110435.1:827300-848500 GCF_000696795.3 Halyomorpha halys
AAACTGGTGATCTGGGATTATATGATTGGAATCTAGGATGGGGAAGTTTTAAGATTAGAATTTGTTTTTGAGAATTTGTTGAAAAGGGAGTTTTTTTCCCAAATCTATTTACATGGTTAGGAATTGGCTACTAGGAACATTTCGTGATATTTTAAACAACTTTAAACTTCTTTTACATTTTTTTTTCTTATAAACGGATATTTTTGTACTGTCTGATCAATTTTGATTTTTTTTTGTTTAATCAGAGAATTTCAGTACACTAAGGGGGAAAAAAAAAAAAAAAAACTGTTTTTAAAATAAATTATCCTATTACATGTATAATCTAAAGATGATACATGTAATATTCATGGCATCTATCGTGATGGAAAGGATGAGCCCAATTTCTCCTTGCAGAAGCTTTAATATCGACAGTGAACAAAATATTCCTCCAAACCCCGAGTCTAATTAATCCATTTAAAGAAATGTATCTTCAGCTTTCTTTACCACAACCAGTCATTATAAGATGGGGAACGTGGTTAGAAGCGGCGGAGTACTACGCAGTGGCATTTTGATGAAATTAAACATATAGTTTCTAGGCACGAGGTTAATTCGACTTCAATTGAAAAAGCCAATCCCATTTTTAAAAAAATTGTTTAAAGGAAATTCTTCTCTACATCAATAGAAACAACTTTTTACTCCATGCTATAAAAATATTAACGACGTCGTCAGAGACGAGAGTAGTGTGCTTAAAAAAAATACCTGTTGTTTTGAATGAAACTCCTGAACTGGCACTGGCAAACATAAAAAATATTGCTGGCATGGATGCTGGATAAGAAAACAACAGATTGCTGAGCTCAGACACAAGAATTTTATAGCCTCCAAGAATGCACCCTTGACTTCTGTGGAGGTTGAACAATCGTTCAGTCGATATAAATCCGTTTCGCTACTCAATCTTCGATGGTTTAAAAACTCTAAAATGCATCTCATTAGCAACGTTTTTGATGACAACGATGAGCACATCGATTAAATTTATTTTTTTATTATACAGTTACTAAAACTTTTTTATTTTAATAAAACCAAGTATTTTCAGGCTTTCTAAAATTCAATTTCCAAATTTTTAAAGTTTTTAAAGACATATATATTTTATATTGTATCTTTCTGTTGTCGTTATACATTTATGTGAAAATAAGCTCAAGTGTATGTACATATTTGATTTCATTACATAAAATCCCATCCTTTATTCGCTATGAATAATAAAAACTTACATATAAAAAAACAAATAAGACTGCAGGATGCACTAAAAATAAATCTATGTTTCAATAATTATTTACATATCTTAATAATTGTCGATGTGGAGCTGAGTAACTACGCTTAACTTTTGCACGAGGAAAAACACATAGAATAATAATGCTATGAGGAGTTGATAGGTGGTGGGGTCAGTAAAAAAATACGAATAAGTGAATTATTTATACAATATATACATATATTTAATATTTAAATAAGTTGTTTACTTATTAGCGTTCGTACCTGACCGCACCCCAGCCACCTTCTCCTCATATATCTAATGCCAACTATTAATGTATCATTGATAATAATGATATCGATTAGACGATTGCATTAAACCGAACACAACAAAATTTAACTGAGTTCTGAGATGAGATATAGCTATTATATAGACGGTTTAGAGTTTTACGGAAAGAATAAATGGAATCCTTCATATGACAGAAGGCAAAAAAAAATTTTTTAAATAAGTTTTATGAAGCACAAGGTATTCAGCGCTTTAAAAAGAAGAAATGAACAATAATCTTGAGACAGAACAGCATATAAAAGTAATAAAATAATAATAAAGGACTTAATAAATCATGATCCGTTCAAGGCCACCAATCGGAATAATTATAAATTATTTGAGTTGCAGGCCTACCTTCTACGCCATGAATATATACGAATATATACGCCATGAAATTCAGGTCGAAACGTCGGCATAAAATAAATAAATATGGTTTTGTTTATTTATGTTGTTCTTTGCTGACCGCACCCCCCGACAAACTTCTCCAATTATAAATTATTTTCTAGATTCGGAACTGCTTTCTTCTTTTCTAATATAGTTTTACTAATAAATCATTTTAAAAATTCCAGCATTCACGTACCACACACATTTAATGTTTTTAAACAATATTGTTAGTTCCTGCTGTTGACTGCTGAATAACTTCAAACTTTTGAAAGGGGTGCCGTGCCGTAGCGTGCTTATATTCCGATGGTTCAACACTAATTAGTGAGAGGAGAATTCCTTCATCCCTCATTCATCATCCAGATTTGGTGTTCGGATAACCGAAAAATCGTTCTTAAATTTAGTTAATAATATAATTTAGTTTTCATGTGATATATGATATGCCGTATCCCCCTGGAAGGTGAAAACATTTTTTTTTTTTTCAAGAAAACATCTTTCAGTTACATATAAATACAACAGGTTCCTATATAACTATATCCTTCATTGAAAAAAAAAAGTTAAAATACACATTATTTAAACTATATTTTTATATTATTAAAATTTTTTAAAACGAAATTAGCTGCCGTCAATAAGTATATCAGTGTTAGGTAGATTTCATTTGTTTTGTTAGTAAGACATGCCCACAATGGAGAGATGAATTAAGCAAATTTATTTTACAATAATTATTTTAAAAAATAATTTTAATTTTTGAATCCTTATAGATTTAGCTATCAGATATTTTATTTTAAAAATAAGAAAAAAGGTACAATGGATATAAGCAACATTTATTTTTTGTAACCTTTTGTCCAGTTTATTGGACATCAGGTCAAAACAGTAACTTTTTTTTAATATATTTTTCTTGGCAATGATATTTAAGTTGAATAATCCTGATAATAAAGCTGAGTTTGAATATGACCTTAAATAGAAATCATACTGAATAAAGTACGATATTTAAAAAAAAAACCAAGATCTAAAGATTTAGATATACCAAAAAACAAATATAAATCATAAAAAATATATAACTACATTTATGAATTGTAAGGGGTATTCTTAACATATCATAGATTCCCAATCATTATAATCATTTTTAAAAATAAAAATGATGTAACCTTTAGATGACAAAGTGCATGTATGAATTGTAAAGGACATTCACAACATATCATAAAAAACTCTCAATCATTATTATCTTTTCTAAAAATAAAAATGGTGTAACCTTTCGATTATTGTAAGAATCGATATCAATTAAATCTGTTTAGACAGATATAAATGAGGGTTTGCATTAATGGATTCCAATAGAGTTGGACACATAACTAAATTTTTCTCATTGGGTAAATATTTATTTGTGTTTTGTAAACGGCCACCTGAAACCTAATGTATGATGGGCATGTAGCAATTTCCGAACAAAAAATAATAAAAATCTTGTAGGTTTCTTATTAAGGTATAACATAAAACAAATGCCACTGTACAGGAAAAAAAATCAGGCTCGAAAAGGAATTTATAGGAAAAAGATACTCCATTTAATTTTCTAAACTGTATCTTCAAATTCATTGATCTGATGGAAACACGAAGAACTATAATTAATTAATAAAAAGTCAAGGTAGCAAAACAAATTAAATAAAAACTTATTATCGAGGATCTCTTTTTCTATAAATAATTACAGAATAGTAGTAGAAATAACTATAAATAATAAATTACAAATTACATAAAATTAATTTTTATATAAGGATAATGTTTATAGGTATAACATAAATATATACATTAATAATATGTAATAATAAATATTAAGATTATTTGTAATTAAAATAGAAATTGATTGTTCTTTTTAAACTGCGTTGAATTTTATACTATTATAAAGACAATTTCAACTAAACAAATTTTAGTTATTTTATGCTGAAACAATGTAATAAAATAAAAAATCGTACTGAGTGGAGGTAAAAACTATACTCGAATAAAGCTACTATCATATCACAAATTCAGCCCTGAAGAAGACGTGTGTGGAAACATTAGTGTCAAAGAAAGTTGTGTTTTATTTGCTATTTGATTTTTTTTTTATGATCGCCAAACCCATGTCATCGTTCAGAAATATTTTGGATGTAATTAGATTAAATTGAAAAAAAAATTGTTAATATAAAAAAATAATTTCTATTCTGAAAACAAAGTTGAAACGAATAGTTGACGGAGGAATGGCTACCTTCAACCTGTGACATTCGTCGGAAAATAGTTTGCGTATAAAGCAACACTTTCTCCTATTTACGTATCTTAAATAATTCAACTTCTAAATTTCTCAATATAAAAGATGGTACTTGAAAACAAAAACGAGGGAAATAGAATATAAGTATAATTTAAACTATAAATAGAATGTAAGGTATTAGAAGCCAGCAAATCAAGGGATATGAATCTGCAATGAGAAGAAATAGTCATATGGTAGAAGACAGAATTTCATCAAGTATATTCTGTAACAAACCACAACTTTATCAATATGGACTTGAAGATTGTTAAACAAGGAAGTGCTTCGAAAACTTGCTATCCTATTGTCCAGTAGGAGGTGGTTTAAGAAAAAAAAATCGGGAATAATCCATGATTCAACGAAAATCAAATCTTTGCGATATTTAGACGCTTGAAAGACCCTTTCATTGGGTTTTAAAACCGATAATTTTACTTATTCTAAAATTTTCTCATGTTCAGTATGCTGCAATTTAGGATTATATAACTTAAACAGTTCATAAGTTATTGCTCCCTATACAACAAAAAAACTTTCTTAATTTGGAATACAGATTTGGAGGTCTACTTTAAATTCCTTTAATATCGCTAAAGTTTTACGGAACAGCCTGTATATATAAAATAAATATATGTAAAACATAGGAAAGCACGCTTTCTGAGTAATATGGTATAAAAATACTTTCTGTGGGGCAGGGCAGTTAGCGTATTACGTCATGCAGCGTGAGTGGGGAGAGGCGTTTGGCTCGGTACTACGGGCTGGGATAGTTGAATAGCATTTTGATGGTCATGCGTTGTCAACCTTTAAAATAATAATAAATACAAGTTTAAGCACGGGTTATGATGGGAACGTTTAGTTAAATGAGTTTCAATCTTTCGTCTTTTGCATTAACAAAATGCTAAGTACATTATGCATTTTGTAAAAAACTTTAAGACAGCAAATACGTTTCCTGAAGCGTAAAATTATAACTTTTCGATTTTTACCAGATGCCTGGGAAAAGTGGCGCCCAGACGGTGAGAATTCTATCTTACAGGTAAGATTCCTTCACGGGAATATCGTGCTCTTCCGGTTGTGCAGCTGCCAGAGATCTGCAGCCAACGTGGAAATAAGCTACAATACATTCTCTCAATTCATACCCAAAATTCGATATAGGTCTAGGAAAAATATGTCATTATAGATCAACGTAAACCTCTACCAAAATACCAGTATTAATATTTAATAGAAGTTTGCAATAAATATAAATCTCTTGTCACGCAGGACGCACAAACGCGATCTACGTAGAAATGTGATGAAAAAACATTTTGAAGCCCAAAATGAAACTAAAGAAAAATGTTAGTGAGTGAAAGTTTTATTTAATAGACAAATTATTAGTACTAGTTACATTTTTAAATACAAAAAATTGTGTTTAAATAAAAATATTAACCGTCTCTCATTGTTAGTATTAATAAAATTGGATAGTTATAAACTATTATAATAGTTTGATAATTAACTAAAGGAGATGTATTTAACCAAGCTATTAACTTATTTCCGGAAATGAGATAAGTAATTAATATGCAGGATGTTCAGGAAAAGTGGTAATTAATTATTTGAATGAATATGTTTAACCAAGAATAATTTTTACTTTCGCTTGCCTTATTGCCTGAGTACCCCTCGTAAAAAAAAGATACATATACTTAAATAAATAAAATTTCTTTTAGTGCATGAAAAAACAAAGATAAACAAAAATGAAAATCAATTCATAATAAAATAAACATAAACGTAATAATCAAAAATAGAATTATTTCCTGTAAGCAACTTACTATTATAATTCAATTTTGAAGTTCCAGTACTTGCGATCCAAATGCGAATCACAGTGTGCGAGGATGCCACGCCTACAGATATAAATGAAACCGCAGATATACAATACTAACAAGTAAGGAATACTTGTTTACAATATTTGTAATAAAAAAAAAATAAAACCCCTGTTGCACCTTAGCAATCAAAACCCGGTGCAAAGCTTAGCCCCTTCAAACTCTTACCGGATTCCCTAGGGATAATTAAAAATATATAAAAAAAAAAATAGTTTTATGTAGGCAGAGTAGAGCTTAGATTATATATTTCTAAACCTAATAATAATATATTCAAGTGAGTTAGAAACCGCAGAACAATAGATGCAACTTGATGATTTTCGGCTACTGGAAGATTGAATGTGTTTTTATTGAGTCAACTTAATCCATATCTGTTGTATGTCACTATTTATTAATTTTTTTAATGCGCCATAAATAAAATAAGAATGAATTTTATGCTATAAACGTTAAATATTTATTAACTTGTATACATTCTATCTTAACTTCGATCTAAATAAAAAAAAACCTGCCAACTTGAAAATTCGGTCTCAGGATATTATGATTGTAAGCCCAGGTAAACTTAATTACCTGATATATGTTAATCTGAGTTATATATCCCTTCACACTATCGGTAAATTATATTTATAAGCTCAGCTTTGGCAGAGAAGGAAAAATATAAACTTTTATAGATCAGTAAGGAAAATTTACTTCATAACGATCTTTTACTATCTGGGTCAGACGATATTCATAACGGCTCCCCGAGAAATGAATCTTGACATTTCCACACCAGGGATGAATAGGAATTCAATGGAAGCGTTAAAATATTAAACATTGAAGGTAAAAGTAACGCATCAAATAAAACAAAATATAAATAAATATCCTCATGGAAAAAAATATCAAAATAAGAATATTCTACACATGATCAAAACATTACAAACTAAAAAGCAATCTTTCTGTAATTATTATGCCAAAAAAAAAAATTTTGTAATTTAAGAATTAACTGAATAAAAAATAAATACACAGACTATTACAAACATTATCTGTGAAAGGAATTGAATCACAGTAAAAATATTGGTACAAACAGAACAAGCAGCTATAAGATGGCCATCAATTACTCACTTATAGCAAAGCCTTACCAAAAAAATTCATGTAATTTTTAAAACAATAAAAAAAAAAAAAATGAATAAACAAGATGTGTAATACGTAAACTGAAAATCATTACAACATCTAGCTAATAAGTAACAAAATCAAAGAATATTTAAGATGATTTTCGAAATGAATAGATAATTAAATAAAACTCCCAGAGAAAACAGGCAGAAATAACTTTAAAAACATACGATTATAAGTCAAATTCACATATTAAAGGAACTGTTAAGAGAGGACTTACCAAAATCAATTAAAAACAATGAGCATTTAATACAATTGGTACTTTAACGTGGTCTGCACCTCAATTTCAAATACAAACAAAATTACATTTTGAAATAATGATTCAGAAACATGGCTAGGATATTTAAAAAAATATTAGGCAGTGTAGGACTCCAACGGGATTCTTGGGCCGACATAGGAAAAGGAAAAAAAAATTATGATTTTAACCCAATTAAGGGTAATAATTTATAATATAAACGTCAATAACCCTATCTTATATCTATTTCAGAGCATCCTATGGAGGTTGACAGTCCTAGTCTAGATAAATAACTATATATATTTCTTTAAATAATGATGAAGGCCAATCTGGACATATGGAGTTGAGCTTTGGGGCTCCACTAAACCTTCGAATTCCTTTCGTATTCAATCCTTACAATCCAAAATCCTTCGTAAAATCCTCAATGCTCCTAACTTTGTCACAAATAAAATCATACATAAAGACCTTAATGTTCCCTATGTAACCGATCTAGCCCGAACCAGATATCACTCCTTCCATTATAAACTCTATCACCTCAAACCCCCTAATTTCTAATCTTGCATCCTCTTCCATTCCTGACAATCCTCCGAGGCGCCTGAAAAGAAGATGGCCACGAGACCAGCTAATGTAAAATGTCATTAGAGTGCTACCAATGGGTAGTTTCTCTATAGGCCTGTAACACTCTAATTTAACTTAGATCAGATTTACTAAATGTATTATAATGTACAGTTGTAAATAGCAATAAATAAATATTAAAAATAAAAAATAATGATGTATTTTTTATACAACTAAATTTTGTATGAAAATTTTTTTCTCCTACACGAGACTCATAAGTAAGAAACCAATAAATTTTACTAACCATTTTGAAGTCACCTTTGTTGACAGCTTTTAGTGTACAGTTAACTAAAGTATCTTAAGGATCCTAACACATTTCTTTCAACATCCGGGTACCCAATATACATAAAACCTCTAGTAAACTATTCGCATGAATATTCAGATATGCTAAAGATATATCCAAACATTCGTGAAGAGGATCCCAGGACTTCGAACGGCGAATACTTGTAACATATTTTAATATTTTTATAACATCTCCACAGGACCACCAGTCACAGAGAAAGTCCGAAAGCTTACAGACAAACTGGCCCAGTCGAAGCTGGAATTCAAAACATATGATTGAATAAGTCGCGTGCAAGTCATCCAAGAGCTGTTGTGTAAGTCACACGTGGCCCCCCAGAAAAATATAGATATTATGGAGCTATAGTGACAAGCTGACCATACATGAATAATATTTTTAGACGGACCACGGATTTTTTCCTGAAAAAGTGATAAAACCCGTAGCCAGTACGCTAGTAGAAAACTGGTTTTGAGGCCAACGTCTGTCACAGACATTTGGAAGAGGCAAGACTAAAGTGAAACACCAAGACCGACAGTTATAGTCCTGCCTTTTTCAACTTTAGACTCACATTCAGTTTAATGGTTAAGAACGATAAAGTTTGGAAAAGGAAAACATCGAAAAATTGATTTGTTAATACCGAGAAGGATTTGATTGATTTCACCCACTTCAATTTTTTTTCTGTTTCCTGAGATATAAACCCACATACATAGCATAGACACCGTCTCCAGATGCTATGATCCTTTTTAGCAGGCACGAAAGTCTTCGGTCTGCGGTTCTTCTTAAAAAACAAAATAGCAGATTTAATCCATAAACGGACGGATTTGGACCACTTAGGCCGAATTAAAAAAGAAAATCTGTCAGACACGGCCTTTACATTAGCATGTAACATACTATCCGCCGATTTTATTAGGGAAAAACAATCAGAGGACCAGGACCGTCTAAAGAAAACATTTATGGATCGATAGATTCTTCTTTAGGATAGATGCTGATTCTAACTATTTTATTTCTCGGAAAAAAGTTTAACACCGTTTAAGAATTATATAGCATAAATGACAAAGAACCTTTGGTGCATACCTTCACGTAGGAGATTTAGCAACAGCTCGTTTTGTAAGTAGACGTCAGAAAGATAAAATAAAGATATCAACAAAGGACTGAGATATCAATAAAAAATTGGCAGTTATCGGATAACAGCACTTGATAAGGTACTGAAGAATTTGCATTGCCAACACCTGGTTAACAACTGGAAAACTTCGTTATCAGTAAATAAAACAGTACTGACATCGCTATCGGAGATATGCGTTAGATGCCTAGGATTTGGCTAATCATTGTTTTCAAGCCTTAAATCAAAATGAATTTTCAGGAATATTTGAGTTAGAGAAGGTAGTTGGTTTAAGTTCTACATTTAACCTTTCTAAAAGTATTCTTAGCAAGCAATAACTAGAGGGAATCATATCAAACAAACTGGATGCTTCGGGAACTAGGATTGGACCCCATGACCAATGAAGATGTAATCAGTAATTTGAGAATTAAAAATTCTTTTTTGGGAACAATTATAATAAAATACCATAAAACATAATAAAAAAACAGCTTGAAAATAAAATTGCTAATTTCTTCAACTTTAACAAAGCAAAGACCAAACATTTCATTTAATCTTTAAAATAAAAATATCACATTTATCCTTAAAATTATGATTTGATTCCATTAAATTGAATAGTAAAGAAAATTATTTTAAATTTGTACAGCATAATAATATAAAATTATTAGTCTAATTGTATAGGATATAAAATAGAATTTGTTGCGTTTCACATTCATATTACCAATAAAATATGCATATTAAAAAAAATAATTATAAATAAAATCACTCAATTGGAAAATACCGAGACAAGGTTTGCAGTGGTTCATCCTGTTCTAAAAAAGGATCCAACTATGCGAGGGTTCACTCCAACCTATCTATTTTTACGGGAACCCCAGCCTTTTGTCTAGCCTATCAATCCAGGAGACTTTCGCACTAGGAAAAATTAGTGTCATAATATTCCATAAGGTCGATAATATCAGTTCACCTATATGGACAGGACTTGAAATTAACCACAGTATACGAAGAAGTTCCCTTCATAAATAACAAATCAAAATATTGGTAAAATGTATAATCATGTAGCAACAGTTCCAGAAGTGGATGCCTCAAGCATATGCCAAGGATGCCGCAAGCGAATATAACTTTCAATTTATTAATATTTACTGTCTTCTAATATTTTTCTACATAATCAACTGCTCTAAGGATAGTTGTGGCGACATTTTGAGCTCAACGCGAATTTTTTTTTTATGCAATTAAGGTACTGTGGATACAAAAGATTGGGAACCGATGATGCAAAGATACAAGATCCCAGAAGCGCAAAACATGACTTGCAGCCATGTGTTATCGAGCAGAAATATTATAATGAATACAATTAAATCCCATAATCAAGAATCCATTCGAGGAAGTGATAGTGGAAACAACTCAATCAAGATAATTCATTTCTGGATAAGAAGATAAAAGTATTAAAAGAATAATCACAACGTTGCAAGAAACCATACTTTCATTTCAGAACTGAGCCACTTAAAATTTTTTTTTTTTTTAATATTTGTTTATTGCTATTAACAACTGTACATTATAATACATTTAGTAAATCTGATTTAAGTTAAATTGGAGTGTTACAGGCGTGTAGAGAAACTACCCATTGGTAGCACTATAATGACATTTTACAATAGCTGGTCTCGTGGCCATCGACAGACGCCTCGGAGGACTGTCAGGAATGGAAGACGATTCAAGGTTAGAAACTGTAAATTTTATTCTTAACATTAATTTTGCAAGCTTTCGAAGCTTTTAATTAACAAAAGCAATTAATCCTTTCCACTGTACAAGAGGAGGGGTTTTCACACTGTCAATAAAATACGGAAGAGGTTGAAGTTTTACTAACTGGCTGGTTTCTGGCCATGCAAAGGAGGAGAAATTAAAGCTTACTGTACACAGCGTTAATAAAACAGTGACTTCAGCAGTTTACATAACATTTTACATTACGAACTAACGAATATGTGAGCATTAAAACTTCGTAAGTTTTTAGATGGATGAATCGGTAGCATAGATGTTGGACTTTTTATGCATAGGAGTCGATTCGTACAGGAGGGAGAGGATCCGTAACCCCTAATATTTGAAATGGTCCTATCCGTCCCCAAAAATATTTTGAATGGTCCTATAACTTTAAAATGGAAAATGTGAGTACAAAACAACTTGAAAAGTAAAATATTTGTACTAACACACGACACTGAATTAAATTAAACGCATCATGTTAACGTGACCAGACATCCCACCCATATACGTGTACCGGGTGTCCCTAAACCTGTCTTGGGAGATGTAAATACTCTGCTTTGAATGATACAGAGAAACCTCAATTATCCGTCACCTGATTTATTGTATTTCTCTCTTTATGTATACATGGTGATGTGGGGTCCACCAGACCCCAGGACACGATAAATGATCTATAAATTGGTAATCAGTAGTTGAAACCCGATTATGGATTCAAGGCGTTTCAGGGATATACGTGATTAACATAAGGCTTTGTAGAACTAGTAATTTGGTTCCAACAGATCACACCTTATTATCAGCATCTGAATTTCTTTTTACCCGAAACGCGACAGGTGGATTTGTTCCTTAGAACCTCGTTACCAATGCTCTACATTTTTGTTTTGGGTTGTATATTTTATTTCCTTATAAATAAACAAGTACCATAATAAATTCATTATATTTTTGTCACATAAAATAGACAAATTATTTTATAGGGCAAAAATAAAACGAATTTATTATGATACTTGTTTATTTATAACGAAATAAATGATACAACCCAAAACTAAAGTCTAGAACACCAAAATGTAAGAGAAATAAATTTCTCAATGGGTCCTTTCCTCAGACCCACCTGGTGGGCTAAAGATTGAATATATATTATTTTTAATTCAGCGATTAAGATTCCGAGTTAACACATAAGTTTGTATATCCGGATTTCGCAAATCTGATTTAAGAAGTATAAAATCCAGAATACTATTTTGTAAATACTCAAGTTTCAAAAAAATAGAATTAAAAACATCTTCAAAGTATACAGGCCAACAATAAAGCTTCCTCATCATATTTATTTAATTTTTATTTTTTAATTGTCTCTTATTTTATTTTATTGAAAATTCTCTTTTTTCATAAACATTCTCATTTCTACTGGGCAAATAATTGGTTATATTTCAACGTTATTGATTTGTTATTTGGGAATAAAATTTACGGGAGGAACCGGTTTTGAAATATGGACGTGTCCAGGAAATTACTTATTCGCATGGCTAAGCGAAAGTAGTGGATCGACTTCGCTAAAATTTATGCTAACATATTTACAAGGCTAATCAACAACTTTCCCGTAACTTTAGGCCAAATCGGACAAGCCCCTCTTGAAATATAGACGTATCAAAGAAAACACATTTATGGACAAATAGGCGCAAGTAATGGATGGTGTTTGATAAAATTGATACAAGATCGTTTTTAAACGAATTTTTAGCCCTTTTAGTTCAAATCTGATGAACCATTATAATTATAATAATTAAATATGAGTGTGCTAAGGAGAATTAGCTTGCCATTGCGTTAAGAAAAGTCACGGATGAAATTTAATTAAATTGATATGAAACCAACTAAACGCCAAATCGTACAAACCCTGAAAATGTTATAAAAAAATAAACAGAACCGCCGCGTGAGCATGTTTTAAATATTGTAAAAATCAGGGGACCAGAAACATGCATTGTAGGGAACAGAGGACTTAAATTTAAGGAGTTCAGAGAGGTATGATGGAATTACCAACGGAATGGGAGGTAGAGTCCCAGGAAATATTTCTCACAATAGGAAGGGGTAAAACAACCTCAAATTTTTTTAATATCGGGGACAGAGGCTTCCCGAAGATGAGTCGTACAAAGCAATTTGACAAACATTTTATCTTGGCCTGCAGATACCTACACCGTATAACAGCAGTTAAATTGGGAGGTTATTATGAAGGTAACTGGGAGGTTGTTTTATTGTACTATATGCTCCTACCCAGAATACTTGTTGGCACTTATTATTGACTCACAGCAGAATCCGATGTATTGGCATAACCATTTACAGGAGTGTCAGGATTCCCAGTGAGAGCATCAAATGTGAGTTTTAAGCTCCAAGGACATATTGACGTTAAGGACTGATCCGTTGAGAAAATGATACTCCTCAAACCACTGCTTCATCATTGTTTGGAATGCTCTGTAGGGGTTTACATCATATTATTAGGCTAAATGTGCCGAAAGGATGTTGATAAAGCACACCTGAACAAGACAGCTTTATGACACTCGTTATAAAATAATGGGTTTGAAGATTGGGCCAAATGCAGCAAACAGGGTGTTGGTTGTTCAATATTTAGAAACAGAGGAAGTAAATAGATATTTAAATAAGGATAAAGTAATCTCAGGGCCTAAATGATCCAATACTTTTGGTCCTGTTGGTCCTACAATGGTCGAATACTTTCGGTCCTGTTGGTCCTACAATAGTCCAATTTAGACATGCACCTCTGATGGAGTCACAGGAGACAGTGAACAGGCAATATCATTCAGCAATAATGAGTTTGGAACAGCAACACTTGTTCTAGATAAATTAATCAACAAACCCTTACTAATACAACGTATCAGATACAAGATCTACTGCGTAAATACTGATGCATTCATACGGCATGTAAACATCGTAACTTTTAGTAAGGCAGACAATTCGGAGTCCCACCGTAGGGTAAGAAGGAAAGGGAAAGGAAGGAAATATATAAGATAAATCTATTGGCTTCCTTAAGAGTGGGAAGGCTCTTCCGCGAGAGTTTCGGCAAGATAAAGTTCAACGTGAGAGGGCCTTTGGTTCGGAACTCGAAGAACTATACCGAATAAAACTGGGAGCTTAATAGAGGATATTGGCATCAATATTAAGGACCTTGCAGCATTAGCTGAAAATACAGTTCTTAATTCTCTGGCAATCATCCACCAACGCATGCATAGTAACTCATGAAATACAAGATCGAACAGGGGGAGATGCATATATGTCGCTATATACTGCATATTGTTTGATTTATGCAAGAATTTATTTGAGAGAAAAAACAAATAAAAATTCAGGTATTTTATTTTGTTTATAAAAACATATTTCTTATTTATGTTATGAGCCAATGTACTAAAATAATGTATATATTAAATTAGTGTTATCGAATAAATAACATTGGAAAGGCAATTTTAACCAAGATTACTTATATCCTTATAAAAAATTAATACGTATATTTCTAATGAAACTATTAAATAATGAGCTAATATTTTCAAAGTAATGTTTGGAAATAACTAAAATGTTATAACTTGAGTTATAAACGGCAAAAGCTAAATTTAAATCTTGTAATTAAGGACCTACAATAACAAGTTCCACTCGGTTAGGCCGAAGGCTTAAGGTTCATTAGGTAGGACTTAAAGAGAACGAGAATAAATCAATTAGTACTGAACACCCGGTCATGGTTAGGAGCAAGATGGGAGACCTTCCCTAGCACTGGGTCAATCGACATCTTCCAAGAAATGGTCCGTTCCGCGCGAAACTAGGTTCCAGATCTTGGATGATTTCATTCCGATGGAATTCTCCAGCTCATGAGTAGTCACCGCTGGAATTTAATGTAGGAATTTAATATCAGGAAAGGAGAAGTTATAAGGTTTCGTTACATTCAGTTTTCGTTCAAATCTGAAATTTCCTATTGCCCCTCCTTATCACGGATTAAAAAGTCTTCGTAGGTGTTATTTTTAGCTCTCAAGTTTTTATAATTAATTAAATCGATTTTTATTTACTTAAATAACTGAGGAAAGAGATATGTTTCTTATTCCTTTACACTTTTCCTAAAACTCAGACTCAAGTGTAAATTTAAAGATAATTAATTAAAAAGGAATTAATTTATTCAAATAAAATTTGTGATGGAATATTTTATATTATGACATGCGGATCAAAATGTCGCATCATGGGTTGGAACGAAAATGGTTGACTAACATTGAACATGACATATTGTGAGTTTGGGGCGAAGATGGAACGGAAGGACCAGTTCCAACCATATAACCAAAGAGATATTAATGATCAAATTTCAGAGGAAAAGAGATACCTAATTCTAAGTGGAGAGTGATTTCCACCATTTGATACACAACAAAAATTCACTACTAACCTACCTTAATACATATTTCTTTTCATAGAACTGCACTCAGAATAAGAAAACATTTTATAACAATATACACCCATATCACAGCCCTCGAAGAATGGCAGCACACAGACAAACGGTATAAACTTTCAACTCATTACAAAAGACTAATCTACATGACTATAATATGGCAAATCAAGGAGTTGAGCTTTGGGGCTCCACTAAACCTTCGAAGTCCTCTCGTATCCAATCCTTACAATCCAAAATCCTTCGTAAAATCTTCAATGCTCCTTACTTTGTCACAAATAAAATCATATATAAAGACCTTAATATTCCCTATGTAACCGATCTAGCCCGAACCAGATATCACTGCTTCCATTATAAACTCCCTAACCACTCAAACCCCCTAGTTTCTAATCTTGCATCCTCTTCCATTCCTGACAATCCTCCGAGGCACCTGAAAAGAATATGGCCACAAGTAACATGTAAATGTCATTAGAGTGCTACCAATGGGTACACACCTACAACACTCCATTTTAACTAAGATCAAATTTACTGAGTATATTATATAATATACAGTTGTAAATTTCAATAAAGATACTAAAAAAAAAAAACACTGTATTCTGGTATCGACTTTTGTTTTATAAAGAGATATACAAACCGATATGAACGTTCTACTAATTCGGTTTCCAACCCAGGATGATCGAATTGATCATCTTTTCATGACCCATGATTTGAATTAAATGAGAATTCTCTAACCTACATTTGAATTTAACTATCACATACCTACAGCTCCTTAAACAAGCGTTTAAAAATTAAAGCATATAAATAAGTCGCCTAATTTACAGCATATTATGCTTCTTTTCGTCTATGAGACAATGAGTTCTAGAATAAAAATCAATTTTCAATTTATATGTTTTGTTTTAAAAGCGCTCTTTAATTTAACATACTCCTAAGTCTGAATTTATTAATTTAAATTATATTTTACGTGAATTATAATAACACGATTTGAAACCTCATTAAACATTTTTTCAATTATCTTTTAAGATATTAGAGAATTAAAAATTTAGTAATTTTAGAAAATTACATATCTTAATGTTGATGATTATGTGATGAGGACAGAAATAGGGGAGCAAAAACGGTTGCCTTATATCAATTCTGTGAAGTCGTAAATTGGAGACATGTGCCCCTATCCACGGAACAAGGCACTGCATTATACTCTTCGAGATAGCAAGAATTATGACTTATCAGGCATAGCTATCAACATTCTGAATCTTCTTTTTTAAATGTTCCCCCCAACTGACATCATGTGCCCGTTAAATTAGTTTCTAAACGTCCTGTTTGGCTCATTCACGAACAAAGCTTCATTAAATTATGGCTAAATAACCGAAAATTTGATAAAATGCTATTTTCTCAAAAAATAAAAGTGGGTTATATATGAATTCTTATCCCTTCGAACTCTCTCTCCCCTCTACACGATTTCATCTGTGTATTATGTAATTTAATTTAATCAGCTGAATTAATTTATTCCACGTAACCCCGATTTGAAACTAAACTGGAACAGCAATACTTTTATATTTATTATTGTAAATATATTAAAAGGATAGAAATTTAATCTAAATAAATAAAATAAAATGAGTTTCTCAGCTCCATAAAATAAATATGGCAGTAAACTATTGTAATACCATGAACGCAATAGTAATCTAGGTTAAGAACAAACTATTATCGTAAATAAAAAATGTCATACTCCTTTTCAAGTTGGATAATTTAAGTTATACTTTTTTTTTTCTTTTTTTTTTATTCTTCTATTTTACCTTTTTTAAATGCTTGTTAACCCATTTTGTAAAGGTCTTCTTCTGGATAGCATCTCTCTCATCTGAAAAAATACATATATAACCATTAATAAATATAAAATAATAACTTAAATATCTTAAGCATCTATAAATATGAAAAATTGTATGGGTGCTAATTAAACTATCAAATAAATAAAAAATACACATGATAATAAAAATAAAAATGAAGGTCTCCAATCAGATGTGAAAGAACCCGGTATGATATTAAAATATGTTAAAAAAAAATAAATTTAATTTTAGAAACAATTAAAGATTGTGAGGTAAACAGTCAAAGTGACCTTAAAAAACATTAAATACAAAACAACTAAATGCAAATAATTTATTATTTGAAAAACCTTTTGGGTCGAACTGGGTTAAAACTATTAAATATTACAATTTTGTAACAAATTTCAAAGTTGCTAATAGTATGTTTGTTTTTAAAAAATTGATTCATTAATCGATTCATAATTAGCAGAAACGTAGCAGCTAAATTATCGTGACAACAAATTAGAGTCGAGCTTTATAACAGTTATAAATTATAGAGGCATGTTAAGCTAAATTCGACTTCTCTTAAAATATTTGTTATTAAATTAAATTCGTGGACTCGACCAATATACAACATTCGTTTGTTTTACACACACACACAACTTTAATTAAAAACACACAAAACTTTTTTTTTAAAATAAACCAAAATCATGCCAAAATCAATATCAAATACAGTCAAACGCTTCAAAAATAATAATAATAAAAACCATTCTTAGATTCCCTTCGTACATTCTTCTATATCTCTTCCGTCTACTCTTTCCACTAGATAACTATAAGATAAGATGACTCGTATTGCAAATTATTCGTATTGTTATTTTAATGCATCCAGCTGGTACTGTGATTTCCTTTCCAGAAATAGTTCTGATAATAATAGACTCGTAGAGCATTGAGATGTGATGCAATAGGTAAAGAGAAGAGTTTTTTATAGTTAGGTCAATTCATAAATTGAATCTTGAATCTTCAATATTTTCATAACAGACTTAAAAGATTTTTTTACTTGACCATCAGGTGTTTATCTCTCGACACTGAATTATAATTAAAAAATTATGAACTCATAGCATCAATTAACTAAACCTGAAAATGTCAGACTATTGGGAATGAATATATGTGAATGCGTATCCATGGCCATGAATTCAAAACCCCTCTGAGGTTCCTGGAAGAAAACATTCCACAGGAAAAATGAGTAGCCACAGTCATTTCAATACCTTGATCCAGCAGAATCTCCCAAGTTAAAGCTTTCATTTTAACCACTTCCATTTCCACAATCTCTAAATCATTGGGAACTATTACCACACTAATGCATTCTTTGTGGTTAGATAATCCGTTCTTTTCCGCGTGGAATGGTTTTTCAACTCCGGACTTGGACAAAGAGGCCATGATCCATGCGTAAAACTTATATAGATCATTGTTGGCCTATTTGATCTTGGACTAGGTATATATAGAACATTCGTTTAACTTCTGATTTATAGTTCAGTATACAGGTTATAGTAAGTTTACATAGGGTTCAATCTAAAAACAACAAAAAGTGAACACAAAATCAGTATTGGGATCTTTGTATTTGTATAGTATTGAGGTCTAATTGAATTCAAAGAGGAAGGCTGGATGTATATCGATAGATTCGGGCCTGCATTATACAAATAGACTACCAAAGTTTTGTTTTCTGATTCTTTTGGCCTAAGCCGAATCTTAGAAGAACCTAACACTTCAATACTTAGCTTTAAAAAATACTAAAGCATTTAAGTAACACAAAAAAAAAAAAAAAAAAAAGACAACTATGGTAATTTGATTTAATATGTTACAGATGGTTAGCTAAGCACATAATCATTTTAGTTGATCGATCATAATTAATTGTGAACGGCGATCGCCGCCTTACCTGGAACCACCATATCAACATCAAACTAACTCAAAGCTATCCTAAATATAAAATCCGAATTAAAATCATAAACAGCTATTTTTATTTTTAAAACGATTCTCAGGCAATCGCTGATGTATGACTGTGAAGTCTGGGGGGCGGCATCCATTACGAAAAGAAAAAAATTACAATCTTTTCAAAATAAAGTAGTAAGAATTGCAGTGGATGCTCCTTGGTTTGTAAGAAACAACCAATAGAATCGGGAAATACAAAAAGAGACAATAGAGGATTACATAAAAAAAAAAAGGTTCATGAAGTTCCTCTCCCAGTTACCTACAGTTAAAGGAGCAGTGACCTACAACCTGGGAAACCCAACCACAACCCGAAGACTGAAGCGCAGGCTGCTGCAGGACATCCTGCTATAAATTCTATATTTATCAGTTCTGTTATTGTCACTCTAAAATTTTATTTTATCTCAATTTTTTTTTTCTCCTCATCTTTATCTTAAATTCAATTTTTTTTTCCATTAGAAGTCAATTATTTATCTTGTTAAATCCACAAATATCATTGTTTTTGTTATTAACTTTACTTTTATCTTTAATTAAGAATTATTATTTTAATCCATTTATTTTATCCTAGTTTTTTTTCTTATTTTTAACGTTGTTAAGACTCTCTTTTGTATGAGACTATATTCCGGCATTATCAATTGTTAAAAAAAAATGTACCTCTTACATTAACCATGTAAGGCCCACCAGGCCGATCTGGTATTCAATAAATAAATAAAATTGTGAAATGTGAGTTATCCAATAAACTAACCCATTTTTGATGAGTGCTCGCTTCTTGTTCACATTCCAACAAACCACCTCCCATAGAGGGATCTGATATAAAAATACTTTCCATAATTTTATGCATTCCTGGACCCAATTCATTACATCGAATTAGAAAAATATGCAATCTTTAAGTTTTAAATTTCTTGTCATTTAATGAAAGTGTTTATTTCTAACTGGACAGATTTCATATTTTCAATTATTTTTAATATATTCACATTGTTAATGCGATCTATTGTAAAATATAAATAAATTGTACTACATTATAAGGGATACTTGTTAATATGTTACTTTAATACGTGTTATGTCGCGAAATTTTACGTTTAGAAATACATGCAGCTCTTGCAGGGTGCTGCAATTTGTGAAAAGGAGATAGGAGAATACTGTTAAGATAATGTACGTAATGACTCACACGGAGAAAAAAAAAAAAGGAAATAGGGTCACAGAAATATAAAAAACCAATATCGGCTAATTAATGATAAAAAAAAAAACCCAAACTGATAGTACGACTATCAACAAAACGACATCGATTGATTTTTATGAGGCTCAGAAAATTTTCATCTATTTGAAGGAGATACATCACTTAACTTATCATGCAATAATATACCATTTGTTACATAGCAAATAACCTATTCTGTAACTTTTTAAATATAAAATTCATCAATCATGTTGAAACTATTCCATTCTTAAAACACAACGATTAAACTATTTACAAATATAGAAGGAGATAATAGTTATAGTAAGCGTTCTAAAAATAAATTATCACCCTCATTTTGATCAAACATTTTATCTATTTATATACACGTATAAGGCAATGTTCTTTGTGTGATCTCAATAAACTAAAAGAAAAAAATCATCAAAAAAGAACCATTTTTAATTTTTATTTATTTAAATTTCATACATTTAATCTATATATATATATAAACACGATTTTTTAATAAAAGTAACATTATTAATTGATTCTTATCAACAATCTATAAAAAATCTACCTTTTTAATAACTACTGCAGAGATTTAATTACATCTATAAAATCACTTAAAAAGATCATTCACTTAAAAAAGTTAAGTAGTCAAAATTATTCATCGTTTAGATGTCCCAATAACTGATTTTTTTTTTT